>NW_024426774.1:22536567-22776148 GCF_017311325.1 Ursus maritimus | reverse complement strand
TGCTTGAGATTCTCTCTTTCCCTCTCCCTCTGCCCCTCCCCCAGCTTGCACTCACACTGTCTCTCTAAAATAAATAAATAAATCTTAAAAAAAAAAAAACTATTCACATTGTTCAACCAGTTTCCAGAACTTTTTGACCTTGCAAAATTGAAACTCTATACTCATGAAACAATTCCCCATTTTCCCCTCCCCCCAGTCCTTGGAGACCAGCATTCCACGCTCTGTGAATTTGATTATACTAGTTGACTCATGTAAGTGGAATCATACAGTATTTATCTTTTTTTTCAAGATTTTATTTATTTATTAGAGAGAGAGAGAGAGAGAGCGCACAAGCAGGGGCAAGGAAGGGCAGAGGGAGAGGGAGAAGCAGACTCCCCGCTGAGCAGGGAGCCCGACACGGGGGCCGATCCCAGGACCCCGAGACCATGACCTGAGCTGAAGGCAGAGGCTTCACTGACTGAGCCACCCAGGCGCCCCCAGTATTTGTCTTTTTGTGACTGGTTGATTTCACCTAGCATGATGTTCTCAGGTTCACCCATCTTGAAGCAGGTGTCAGGATCTCCTCCCTTCGGAAGGCTGAATAATACTGTATTGTGCGTATACACCACACTCTGCTTATCCGTTCATCTGCTGATGAACATTTGGGTTAATTCCACCTTCTGGCTAATGCTACTATGAACATGGGTGTACAAACATCTTTTCAAAACCCTGCTCTCAACTTTTTAGATACGTTTACTCAGAAGTGAATTGCTGAATCATACAGTGATTTTATTTTTAATTTTTTGAGGCCCCACCATACTGTTTTCCACGGCAGCTGCTTCATTTTCCATCCCTGCCAACAGAGTACGAGAGTTTCAATTTCTTCTCCACATCTTGCCACCACTTGATATTTTCCTTTTAGTTTTTATAGTTACTGTTCTAGATGGCTCACTTCTTGTGTGTTTCAGTTGTGTCCATTTAAGGAATAGGTGAAGATCACACACACACAAAGGCTGATACACAGTAGGAACTCCCTGAGCATTATTTCATCTTGTAATTACTTCCCGTCCTTCCTCCCTGCCTGCCACCAAGCTTGCCTCCTTCACCGGGTTTCCCTCGATTTTCTGGTTCTGAGGGCAGACTCTAAGATGAGTTCTTACAAAAGAACTAAAAACTAAAAAATGCAGAGAGAGTCTTGACTCCTAGCCAGAGCAAGTGCCCTTGCTCTTGTCATAGGAGACTGTCCCCCTTCTAGATGTCTTTACGTATCAAACGGGGTAACGCGGAAGCTCTTCACATTTCCTCCAAGGACACCGAGCTTCCTCTTGACTCTGCCCAGAAGTGGCCCATCCACGGAACCCTGAGAGCTTGGAGCCTGGTCCCAGCCTCCCTCCTGGTGTGGAGCCTGGAATGGGAAGGACTTTCTGACAGTCTCACTCCTCACTGTGAATGGGCCGTCACTTCTCCCGTCCGTGTGGTGCTCCCAGCAGCCCTGCCCGCTCCAGCTTCCTTACCCCCCCAGTGGGGTGAGCGCTCCATCGTGCTTACGCGTGTGCGGCCGGCGTCCTGAATGGGGGGCGGCACGTGAGTGAGGTCTTTAGAAACGGAGAAGGCCACAGCCACTGCCACGAGCCTCTACGTGGTTTGCTTTTCATGTGGACAGATCCCAGCTGTGCACACACATAGCCATGCGAGGTGGGGCTGCGTGGAGGTCCTCTCAGTGAAAGGCCTTTTCTCTGAAATACCAGTTGCAAAGTGTGAATAAAACAGAAATCCCACTTTTGAATCCATTGTCAAAAATTACTTATTAAAAACATCTATCTACCTCTTCTTTCAACAAGCATTTATTGAGCACCTAGTCTATGCTAGGCAGTGTTCTAGGAACTGGGGATCCCAGCCCCTTAATGCCAGTGGTGGACAGACGAGCAATAATGCAGCTAATAGAGAAAGCGTATGTTGCCCAATCATAAGTAGAAGGACAAACAACACAGCAGAGAAGGGACATGGGAAGTGTTTAGGGTGGGGGCAGGGGAGAGATTTTAAATAAGGTCACCAGGGAACGCCTCACTGAGAAGTTAACATTTCAGTAAAGACAGGGAGGTGAGGGAGTGAGCCTCTTATGGTTTTGGTGAGATCCTGTATAAATGTCAGGTGGTTTAATAATAAAAATAAAACTTTAACGATTTGCTAGCACTCAGTGGTTTACAAAGTACTTTTCCTTGGGTATCTGACCCCAGCCAACCCCGACAGAGATTTTTGCCTGGCACAGCGGACAAGCTATGAATCCTGGCATTTAAGTCCCTTCTTCTTCCCCCACGCCTAGACCCCGGCTTAGCACCTACCTGTCTATCATCTCCCTAAAAACGTATTACCAGCCCTTTGAGGGACTAGAATCCAGTCCAGAATCCCAGCCAGCCTCTCTGTCTACCCGTCCACGGCTCTCTCAGACTGCCAGCTTGCTTGCCCAGTGTTGCTCTCCAGCCTCTTGCATGCCTTCTCTCTCGGGTGCCCCCACTTGCTCGCAGTCCATGGTCCTCCCTCTTGTGTATCCCTGGGGCTTCTAACGCGGCCTCTCCACCTGGCGGGTCTAGCATACTGATTAAGGGCATGGGCTTTGGAGTCAAGTGGGCATAAAATCCTGCCTCTGTGACCTTGGGAATGTGCTTACAAATCCTTGGGTCTCGGTATATAAAGCCGTTAAGACAGTACCTAGGAGATGACAGGCACTCAGTAAAGGGTGAGGGTGGTCATTATTATTACCACGATTGATATCTGCGTCAACACCCACTGGCTCTCTTGTCTCTTCATCAAGCAGCCATCCCTTCCCCCAGAGCCTCCACGGATCGAATGGAAGCAAGATGGGCTCCCATCTGTCTTTAAGGGACCGAATCCACCCAGCTCCCCTCAGCGGAGTTGTTGCCTCAAGAGGCCCTTCTCCCTGATCGGTGCTGCTGTCCCCACCCCACCGTCCCCATGATTCCTACTCACCTTTGCTCTCCATTCCAAGCAGCCGTCTCTGCTGCGCCATCTGCATTGGCCCTCCTGGGGTCTCGGCTGTCGCTGTAATTTGTTTGTGATTAGTACTAATTCTCCAAGGTGCGACTGGAATTGTTCATTGTTTACTGAACAAACAAGAGGAGAAAACGACATATTATATGGCGAGCTGTGGTGCAGAATGGTTAAATATCACCGCTTTTCAGGGAGATTAATGATAAATGTGCACAGAGGTCATTTATAATATTAAAAATAAAATTATTGCTGGGTCTTTTCGGCAAAGCAATGAAGATAAATGTCGCATAGAGAAACCTAGGGGAAAGGGCCATGCAACAAAATCAAGGGCCTGTTGAAGCTACAGAGGGATGAGAAAATTTTTAATTTCTTAAGAGAGCTCAGCCGTGAAAAGAAAACACAGTCGGCTTTCCTACTGCTGGCCTACAGGAATCTTTGTGCTTCTTCCTGAGTTTATATGGAGACTGACTTTGTCTGAGGAATTGGGATTTTAAGCCAACCCTCAGTGGCTCTATCATGTGTCAGCTGGCAGCCATGGTTTCTGTTGCCTCTCCAAGCCATTTTCTCTAAACTGCTCAGAATGATCTTTTAAGAAAATGAATCAAATTTGTTTTCAAATACTTGGAGACTTGTCTAAACTCCCTAAGAAAAATCCACACTCCTTCACAGCCTGCAAGGTCCTGCCCGATTGGGCCTCTGCCTTCCTCCCCATGGCCCTCCTGACCCTCTGTGACCCTCCAAGCCACACTGGCCTTTCCTCTGTTTCTAGATCACGAGTATCCTCTCTCACCCGGGGGTTGCAGTTCCTGCTCCTCCAGAACCTTTTTACAAGGCTGACTCTCTCATTTCCTTCGGTGTCAGCTCAAATATCACCTCCCCAGAGAGAACGCATGCAGCCCACCTGTCAAACTAGGTCACCACGTTGCCCTCTAGTCACTACTCCTAGCCCCAGTGCCAGGCTTTCAGTAGAAGCTCTGAACATCGTTGTTCAATAAACCAAAGACAGAGGTAGGGGGCAGGGGGATGTCTACTGTGTAACCTAAAGGAATTAGCAATTTCCAGAATGCAAGGAAATTCCACCTCACCCCATTCTTCTGCTTAAACTTGGTGATCTCTTCTGTGCTCCTTCCACATATATTCATTAGTGCTTGCTATGTGCCAGGCACTCTCCAGGAGATAAAACAAGGAAGACAGACCCCCTGCCTCAAAGAACTTAGAATTTAGTGAGAGAAGCTAACAATGTAGACATAATCGCCCAATAGGGGAGGTGAGCGCACCAGTTAAAGGTATGGAGCGATTAGCAGAGCACCCCAGAGGGAGGCGCATGTCTTTCTTCAAGGAAGAAGAACAAGCAATTGGGGAAAGTGACATCTGAGTTAGGAGGAATTGCTCAGATGGAGAAGATGATTCTAGACAGAATTGAGTTACACAGAGGCTGTAGCGTGGCTGCCTGTTCAAAAAACTGCAAGTCGTGGTGTTTAGCTAAAGATGTGAAGGAGCACGGTGAAGCTGGGAACGTGGGCTGTGCCAGCTGTGCAGAGCCTCAGTTTGGTTTGAATGCCATGGAAACCAGCAAAGATGGAGGATTACGACCTAAAGGGAGCTGGGCTCAGAAAGTGAACTCCGGTGGGGTGACGCCAGAGATAAATCATCTTGAAAATTCATCATTGCAATTCTTTCTCATACCTCTATTTGTGTTGCAGGTTACTGTTGGATTTGTTTCTATCATTGTGTTGTAGATATTCGCCTCCACTGTGGGCTGAGGGATTCCCAAAGGTGCTGTCTGACCCCAGGATTAGGACTGTTCAACCCCTTCGCTGACCCCTTCCCACCCAACCTCCATGGCCAATTCTCCCCAACTCACTGGGATACTCTCTGAACTTAGCTCATAAGAAGCCCACATATTGTTTTATGGACCCAATTTCACTCAGTCCCCACAAAACCCCTGTGAATTAGGTCACAGCCACAACTTACAGAAGGGAAAGGCCCTCTAAACTGTGTCAGAGTTTGCACCGCTAGCCAGTGATACGTTGGGCCTGCTCAAGTGGTAACAGAGATGGACTCTGGGTGTGAAGGGAACTCTGAGAACCCTGGACCAAGGAGGAAGTCATCATGGTGAGAGAGTGGGTGGTGCCAGGAGGTTCGGGATTCTTCCAAAGGGAGAAGGAACTGAAGGTCTGCTTATTTCTCCAACGTGAGAGGCATACCAGTTGCACCCAGAGAGCTTGTGGAAAATGCTGGTTCCAGAGTCTCACCCCCAGACACTGTGACCCTGTAGGTGTGCAGTGAGGCCCAGGAAGTAGGATGCTTACCAAGCTCATACAACTTTGATGCAGAGGCTCTGGGGATGTGCCTTCAATGCAGTGGCCTGAGCCCATGGTCCGCACAAATGGCTCACTGTAGAGTGTCTACAAACAAGGAAACTGAGGCCTGGAGAAGTGATATGCCCACGAAGTCCGAGGCCTAGTGGCAGATCCAGGCCTCCAATCAGCTGTCCTGACTCCCAGCATGGTACTTTCTTACCCAGCTCACTGGGGCCCTCCATACCCAGGCCCTCTCCTCAGCAGTTTGCATTTTGAGTAGGACCCAAGATGCCAGTTCTTTAATGAGGTTGTCCAACTACAATTTATGAGGCCCGAAGACCTCAGCAGGACTGGTCTCTGCCAGGCTTGATTTACACAGTTCACAGGCCTTCTAACACCCCCATTAATGCCAGCGTGGTGGCGGCCGCTGTTAGTCAGTCTGTGCATGCTGTCTGACCACAGCCTCACCATGCCACCATTCATTTTCACGTCTCTGGGCTTCTTTCCCCTTGAGCACTCGATTCTCCTCATCCTGGAAAATCCTTCCATTGGCAGGTGGGAGCTTGGTGCCGCCTCTGGGCTCCAGCTGCAGCCCCGCTCCTGACCTCACCCCCCCTGGAAGCAGCCTCCTCCCACAAGTCATCTCCCCTTCTCTTTAATTTAAAAGCAAGACCCTCTTCTTGCTGACACAGCACTCAATTTTTCCCCCTTTAACGAGTAGCATCGGTTAGGCAAGAGCAAGCAGGTGGGAGAGGCCTGAAAGCTGATACAAATGTGCCTTTTTTAATGCCGCATAAATCACCTTAATTAAAAATTAATTAAGCGCCCTAAAATTTGACATTCATTTAAAAAAGAAATTTGAGTTAAGAGAGTTGTGTCCATTTCAGAGCATCAGATCTCCAAGACGCGACTGAAGGAGGAGAGCAGGTGCCGGTTTCTGTTTTGAATGCACAATTAGGGAAAAGGAGTCATGCCCGGGGAGCGAAGCCACCAAGTCTCCCGTGGGGCAGAAGAGCGCCTCATGTAACCTGACCCAGGCACACGTGTCTCCGATGCAGATCTGAACTCATTTCTCCTGCATCCACAGAGGAGATAAATGGCCAAACAAATGTGGCATGCTGTTTGTTGTTTCAGGAAGGATGTTCCAGGGTGCTGATGACAGATGACCGAGACAGGAAATGCCAACATGAGACAACCAAGGGAAGCTTGCTGGGCAAGTGAGTGGCTCAGTAAGGATGCTTAGCAGGGCAGCAGCCTGCAGGGGAGAGTCATTAAGTGGTCAACATTAGTAAAGATGGCACCAACTCTATCAAATCAACCTAGGAACATAGAGCCACCGACAGCCATTACCGGAAGCCCAGAATCAGGATGTTGAGGATGGAAGGGGTCTTGGAGGTTGGATTTGAAGTTACAACCTCTGTTTACCAGGGGGCCCTGGAGAACCATGGAGGTACAGGACCCACCTAAGACACACAGATCCACCAGCCCTCCAAGGAAGTGGTTTTCAACCCTACATCCATGAGAATCACCCGGGAAACTTCTAAAATCACCAGGACCAAGGGCCCCTCCTCCAGAGAAACTGATTTCACTGATCCAGCCAGAACATCAACAGTATTTATAACTTCCCAAGTGACTCCCATAGGCAGTCAGGGAGCTGCTCCAGAAGATGATGTAATCTGTGTCCTGGGAGAGGGATTCCACCTGGGACCAAGTGACTCAATTCTGGGCCCTTCCCCTGTGATCTGCTAGCTGTGAGACCTCAGGCAAGGGACCTCACAAGGAACCGGTTGCATTTTGTTGTGCCTTGCTGTTTAAAAAGCATTTCTGTCTGCACTATTTAATCTCTCAAATCCTCGGTCTTTTGATTAATCAGCTGGGGATAATAATAAATGTTCTGCCAGTTGTTTACGAGGGTCAAGCAAAGAAGGATTAGGAAGGCACACGGTAAGGTGTTAAAATGCCCTACAAGGGTAAGGAATGATGACAATTTACTACCCCCAGTGCCTTCGATGTTATTCTGGGAAGAACCGCCTTTTTGAAGGTAATAAGTAAATTCCCAGAAGAAAAGACCTTATTAACGAAAGATCCTCAAGCACTAGCTCTCCCCAGAGTTGATCTCAACTCTCCATAATCTTTCTGTGGCCAGGGCATTTGGCATTTCAGTGGTTCCCAGGAATCACTGGCGCCGTGGCCGGACGTGACCAGGAAGCGCCAGCAGGAAGCACCTTCCTCTCCGCTCTGGAGCGGGCTCTGACCATCCGGGGCCTCGGCTTACCCTGCTGCACAAGCTGGAACAGCCACTTCACAGCCTCAGAGGGGATGCCGTAGGAAACTCAGGCCCTTGATGAAAACCACTCACCAAGGGTACTTTCCTCCTTGGAATTTATGGGCCCATAAAGAGAAGAACTTGGGAAGACGGAGCGGTTGTTTTCTGTTGCGCCTCATTAGTTTTGAGTTTGGGCCAGCAGTAGAGATCAGAGCACCGGGAGTCCTTCTAATTGAATCTCTCGCAGGCATAAAGTTCCCCGTGGTACAGAGGAGGAGGAGATGCCAGGGGGCCTGGAAGTCTCCAGCCAGGGGAGGGGGATGGCGGGGAGTTGGTAGAAGCAGGGCTGAAGGAGACAGCTTCTGGGGGCTGCAGCTGCGCACAGAGAGCTCCTGGGGCTAAACTCTGCAGCCTCCCGAGAGTGAAACCAGCACTCCCTTCCAGCTACTGGACCCCTCCTTTGGTGAAATTTATGGTCACAGGGGAGGGATACTGACTTCCTGCCCTTCTGTACCCACTGTCACCGCTCCTGAGGACCCCCATCACCCAGGGGGAGCCCACAGACAGACACAGTACAAAAGGCAGAGAACAAGGCGTCCAAGCCTGAGTAAGCCATGTAAGCACTCCGAACCTTTGTATTCTCCACTATAAAACGAACACAAGATACCCCCCACCCATAATACATTGTTTCAGTTCAACTCCCCAGTGTTGGGGTGGGGAGATCTCTGTGGAGCGTGCCGTTGGAGACTCCTGCAGATAAGACTTGATACCTCCCTTCAAATCACTTACAGTTTGCTGAGGAAGACAGGCATGCAAAGAGCTAGTTACAACATCAAGCGGAATGTCCACCACGTGCAAGCAAGAAGCCCAAGTGAAAGGACGGTTCATGGAAGGGGGAGAATGGGACACTCAAGGAAAATGTCGCAGACGAGCTGGGGAGATCTAGATCCCCCCATTGCTGCAAGACGGGAGTTGGAGGAAGATATTCCCAAATGCCAGGGCAGCCTTAGTAATGGCAGGACAACCCTATGACGACCAAGTGTGACCCACGCACTGCCTACCGGCCCCACATGGAAGAAAGTCTGGAAGTACGAAAGACAAGCGATCACCAAGGAAACTATGGATAGTTCTGGATGACATACAAGCTTAAAACTCCTACGTTTCAAGATGCATCATAAACAGAATGAAAATACACATAGAATACTGCGGAATTGTCAAACCAATTGTTTCACATCCTTATCAATAATCTCATACATTTCAACAGGAAAACAGGAAAATCCAACAGATAAATTGGCAAAAGGAAGTAGGCAAGTCCCTAAAAGAGTAAAATAAAGCTAGTAACATGCGGGAAAATATCCAGCCTCACTAACTATCAAAGAAATACAAATAAAACAGCAGGGAAATACTTTGAGTTAAAAATAAAAACCACGATAATATTCAGGGTTGGCCAGGATGTAGTAAGAGGGGCGTGCGTGTATGAACACAGCTGCTGAGAGTGTAAATTGGATTAACTTCTAGAAAGCAATTTGGCAATATGTATCAAGGGCCTTTAAAATGTTTATACTCTTTGATTCAGTAATTCCACTTCTGGGAATCTATCCTATGAAAATAATCTGAAATGCGGGCAAAGGTTTATGCTCAAAGATATTCTTCAAAGTGTTATTATAAACAGTCTAACAATCCAGTCATTGAGTAATGTTTAAATGAATGATGGTCCATATTACGAAGGATCATAGCCATTAAAAAGTGTCGTGTGGGGAATTTTTTTTCTTATGGGGAATTTTTAAAGCCTGGGAAAAGCTTGTGATATAACCCGAATTATTTTAAGGCCTAGATACATATGACACAACTATACACACTGGAAAAGCATAGGCCAAAAACATTAACGAGAAACCTACCAAGACGTTAAAAACGCTGGCCTCTGGGCAGTGGAATTCTGGGCATTGTTTTCGTTTCTTTTTACCCTGGTTTCAGACTTTCAACAATAAGCCTATATTTTTCAAGCAAAGGAAGGTAAAAAGAAACTAAGGAGACATAGTCAGGGAATGACAAGTAACTGGTGCGTGACACGCATGGGCTCACAGAAGCACGCGGTGAAACATAAGGCCTGATCACAAGGTGTGAATCAAACATGACACGGTTTTCATTTGTCCCACAGGTTGAGGGAGACTTCACACATTTTTTTGTTTTGCTAATGTTGTCTTTGGTAGTGCTGGGAGTGAGGGGAATAAAGGTCCTCATTACCTAATGGTCCCATAGAGGGCATAAGAAGAAAATGTTGGGAAACCTGGAAATCACCAAGCAAGATGAAGGAGAATTTTTTCTTATTATCCTAAATGTCCTTGCGCTGAAGAAGGGGCAGAGAGGACAGGCAGTGTCACCAGGAGGCAGGGCCCACCAGCAGCGGTGGACACACCAGTCTGCCCTCAAGGCCACTTGCTTGCCACTGCTCCCACTTTCCCTTAGTTGGGACCCCCCCCCTTAAGGGGAAAGGACAGAGTTGCCCTGTGTCAGTGGTTGTAAGGGTCAGCGCACAAGCAGGTGAAGTGCCTGGCACTGTGCTCGGCGGGGAGCTCGTGCACCATATAGGGGCCAGGTGTCCTTGCTGGGCCCCTGCTTCCAGGGACAAAGACCACAGGTACCCCCCAGCCAGTCTGCCTCCATCGGGGCATCGGGGAGAACACCCCTCCTCCAGCTCTACCAGGGGGAGACTGCGCTTTCTGGGGACTGGTGCCAGTTCTGTAGAAGCACCGTGTTGCCCAGCTTCCAAGACACCAAGACGGACAAGTGGGAAATTCCTACGCAGAATTAAAGCGATAAAATGAATGGCATTTTACGTTTGAAAATGAGCATCGTGTCTCCTGTCGTTCCTTCTGTATTTTGATCCTGGGAGCTGAGTTGGAACTGGAAAGGGCGGGGTGACTTTCCATTGAGCAGTCCCCTGCCCTTGGATTGGGAAGGGATCTGGAGGAAACAAGGCTGTCTCGAGGCACAGGGATGGAAAAGGTGGCGTTTCTCCCTCTGTGTGAGGAGGAAAGGCCGAGATGTCTAGTCCAGGGAACCACAAAACACAGGACAAGCTAAGGAACAGGAGTTGATCTAAAGGCACGCGGGGCCTCAGCTGACTGGGCCCATGACTGCAGCTGGCGGCGGGGTTAGCCAGTGTACTCGCCTCCTGGGGCTGCTGTAACAGACCACCACAAACCTAGCGGCTTAAAACAACACCCATTTATTCTCTTCTGGTTCTGAAGGGCAGAAGCCCGAAATCAGTTTCACTGGCTAAAGTCAAGTTGGAGGCAGGGCCGGCTCCTTCTAAAGGCTCCAAGGGAGAAACGGCTGTCTACCTTTTCCTACTTCTAGAATCTGCCTGCATTCCCCGGCTCGTGACCCCCTCCCCATGTTTCTCCAGACTTGCTTCCATGATCTCCTGCTTCTTTCTGTGACTCTCTTGCCACCTTCTTCTAAGAACCCTTGTGATCATACCCGGGTAATCCGGGTACTTTCCCCATCTAGAGACCCTTAACTTAGTCACATCACCAAGTCCCTTTTGTCACATGAAGTAATATTCACAGGTTTGGGTTATTAGGATATGGCTGTCTGGGGGGCCATTATTCCGGAGGTTACTGCAGGCAAGTAACCTAATGTGCCGGCTATTCATGAACGCTCATAGGGGCCAGGCGCTGGCGAGGGCTGGGGGGACAATACATCAGACGCTCCAGCGATGTGGTGAAGAAGATGGGGCAGTGCACGCATGTTCTAGAGCTAGGGGGCATGGGACCAACACCCAGCGAGGCTCGACCAAAGGTCTGTCAGAGACACAGAGCGAGGTGAGACAGGAAGGGAAATTGGGGCGCAGAGCACAGAGGACCTTGAAGAGCAGGTTGAAGGATTTGGATGTGATCCCCTGAAGGAAGCAGGGCCTGTGCTTCCCATGTCCGGCAATTACACAGAACCCCCAGCCAGGCCGGAGGCCCCTCTGACAACGGTGGTGGCCATGTGCCAGCCACTAGCAAATTGAACCTTATCTGGACTGCCCTGCGAAAGAGGCCCGAAGGCCACTTCCAGCGCTCGCCTTCTGTGAGATGGAGAGAGCAGCTTTGCAGTCTGACACGCTGGGTCTACGCCCCACTTACGAGCCTTAGGGAAGTCACTCAGCTGCCCTGACTCAGTTTCCCCACTTAGGAAATGGGCAGTGTTAAGACTTGCCTAGCCTCTTCACAGAGCCAGATGTGCTGAGGTAGGCAGAGGATTCTAGAAGCAAACAGCCTGGACTTGATGTTAGTTTCGGTGGGAACTGAAATGAACCAGAAAATCATGGCATTTCAGATAATAAAGATGATCTCACCTGCAGAGTCCCACATCACCATCAGCTGGGAGGTTTCACTGAAGTAAAATCTAATAAAGGGGAATCTCATCTCACAGCCAGGGTTGGAGAAGCGCACCCCTCACGTGAAGCTCAGAGAGACTGTGGGGCTCGGCCAAGTGGGGGTCCTGATTCACCCTCTTGCCCACCCAGCTGAGCATTGAAGGGGTGGGATGGGGGTGGGGAGACTGTGGAGGCACCAGCCATCATGGCGAGGGAGCTAGAAAAGAGCACACAGTGCCAAGCCTCAGACTTGGGGGTGTCGACCCACGTGGGCCCTGCCTGCTCGTCTCCACAGGAGCCAAAGTGTCCCCCCATCGCACACAAACCGAGAGCTGGAGGGCAGGAGCACACTCAAACACAAACCAGGCCCCTGCTAGGTGAGCCAGGCAAAGACCCCTGTTTAGAAGGGCAGGCTGGTGCAGGCCAACTTAAGCCTGGTTCTCTGGGGCCACAGGTTAATTCGTTATCATAACCCATTTTTCTCGATACAGAAATAACTGCTAATATGTTCATTATAAATTGCTCCTTCTCCCTTCTGCCACTGGATAATATGATTTATATGAGATTTATGATTTATATAAAAATTCCAGAATGGACCTTAGAAGTATCATCAGAATCCCTCCTTTCATAGATGGGGAGACAGGGGGCCAGACAGAGAAGGGATACGGTCAGCATCACACAGCTGGTCCAACCCTAGAAAGTGCTGCGTGTTTCTAGCATCGTTC
The DNA here is from genome assembly GCF_017311325.1 of Ursus maritimus. Taxonomy (NCBI): domain Eukaryota; kingdom Metazoa; phylum Chordata; class Mammalia; order Carnivora; family Ursidae; genus Ursus; species Ursus maritimus. The sequence continues at coordinate 22,763,500 of NW_024426774.1, read as the reverse complement.
CAATGGTGAAGCTGGGGTCAAGAACATGGGGGAGACACACGGACCAGATATGCCTCAAATCCGACCTTGCGGGCAGAGCTGTCTGTGACAGATGAGACTGCCCACAGACTCTCCACCCGGCACACTGAAGCCAGGGGCTGAGGACCCCAGAGTGTTGAGGGAACATGGACCAAACCTGGGGCCACTCTGCTAGTCACCCTCACTAGAAAGTGAAGACCGCCCCAGGGGGCTAGGGGATGGGGTGTTAAGGCTGACGTCCTCTCAGCCTCCTGGTGTTGGCCCTGCGTGTAACCAGATTGAGATGTGGGTGTCCCAGTGGGATATGACGGGGCACAGTGATGCTGTCACTGAGCCTTCCCACAGGGCCACCCAAACTGACCAATGGCTTGTGTCTCTGTGTGCTCTCCAGGAACATCCCCGGGCTCCAAGATGGCTTTGCAGAGTTCCTTCACCTGCTGGAACGGGACCGTCCTCCAGCTCGGGCAGGCCTGTGACTTCCACCGGGACTGCGCCCAGGGAGAAGACGAGGGCCAGCTGTGCAGTGAGTAGATGGGGATGCCCCACCCGCCCCAGCCCAACCCACTCCTGCAGCCCCCTGCCCCCATCGCCCCAGGCACGTGAGCTTGGACACCTTTCCTCACGTCCAATGCCACTCATGTCCTCCCCATGGTGACTTCCAAAAGCTACACAGTCTTCAAGAGACAGAGCTAAGTTAAGAACAAAACAGGTCTTGTAAGTTATGCTGTCAGCATCCTCATGGCACAGAGAAGATGTGCAGGGTAAAGCCTAACTCAGGAACATGACATTAGAAGGCCTCTATGGCCACACTCCCCTCCCTCTTCAGGCCTTCCCTTCCACCACCTAGCCAGCCCTCCCATCCGCCCGAGCTTCCATGTACCCCAGTGCTGGCTGTATCAGACCACTCCTCTGTGGCTTCCCTTGTGCAGTACCCCTGGCCCAGAAGGCCCTTTCCTTCTCCAGTCACGTCTGCTCCTTCAAGACTCACCTCCAGGGCGCCTGGGTGGCTCAGTCGGTTAAGCATCTGCCTTTGGCTCAGGTCGTGATCCCAGGGTCCTAGCATCCAGTCCCCCATGTCAGGCTTCCTGCTCAGCAGTGAGTCTGCTTATCCCCTCTCCCTCTGACCCTCCTCCTCTCTTGTTCTCTCTCTCTCTCTCTCTCTCTAATAAATAAAAAATAATATCCTAAAATAAAAAAAGACTCGTCTCCAGAGTCAATCCTTCTGGGAAGGCTCCTCTGACCATTCCCCCAAGTATCACCCCAACAAGTACAGTCGGTACTTCTTCCTCTGGGCCCCCCCCCATTTAGTGCCTCCATCCATCCACCATATGTCCATTATTTCTTGTTAACAGCTTTTTAGAAATATAATTCACATCCCATACAAGTCACCCATTTAAAGTACACACTTCAGTGTTTATTAGTATCGTCACAGGACTGTGCCACCATCACCACAATCTGATTTTAGGACATTTTTATCCCTCCAAAGGTAACCTCTAGCAACCTTTCCTCATTTCCCTCCAATCTCACCTAGCCCTAAGCTACCCCTAATCTACTTTCGGTTTCTATAGATTTGCCTGTTTGGGGCATTTCATATAAATGGAATCCGACGATATGTATTCTGCTGTGGTTTACCTCTTTCACTTGGCATAGCGTTTTCAAGGCCCATCCCTGTCTGTCATGTGTAAGTACGTCATTCCTTTTTACTGCCAAATACTATCTCATCGTATGGTTAACAGCACATTCGTCCGTCTATTCGTCACGTGATGCGCATTTGAGTTGTTTCTACTTTCTGGCTATTACGAATTACGCTGCTTTGAACAACCGTGTACAAGTTTTTGGACGGACAGATGTTTTCATTTCTCTTGGGCATCTACCTACGGGTAAATAGCTGGGTCAGCTCTGTATTTAACACTTTTAAAAACTTCTAGGCTGTTTTCCAAAGTAGCTGCACCATCTGACATTCCACCAGTAATGTATAAATCTTCTAGTTTCTCTACAAGCTTGTCAACACTTATTATGATGCCTTTTATTTTTGCCAGGCTAGCGGATATGAATCCGTCCATTTCGTGGAGGTGGTTTCCACGTCCGTCTCCCTGTCTGTGGGCAGACTGAATCTGGCCCTCTCCCCCATACCAGTATCTCCTGGCACAGCATAGGGGGTCACTAACTATTTGTTGATTTAAAATGACTAAATGAGTCTGGAAGCTTGGTCCCCATAGACGAAAGCAAATTGCTGAGGTCTCACTGGTCGTTGGGGACAGAGTTACATTTCCAGGCTAGTGCTCACTCCACCTGAATCGGTGTTCGTAGCAGTGGCCTGGCTCAGAGTATGCACACATATGCCAGGGAAACCACGAATACTTATAAAACCCATATATTAGGAGCTAGAAAATGTACCAGAGAGCAGAGCTGAGTAACACAGCCCCTGTCTTCAGAGTGCTGAGAACGCAGCGCAGCGGCAGGGAGTGAGACCGCAGAGTCGCGGTAGGGAGCGGATGCGGCAGGAGTGCCTGGGGTGCTGTGGGGCGCAGACACAGGAGCAAGGGCCTCGCCTCTCACATACCCTGGCCCTGAGACACTGTGGCCTGCAGAATGGCTTTAAAAAGTTAACGCTATCCCCCACATCATCTGGAGGACAGATTTTCCCTTGGGGGGAGAAAAGGTTTTATTTATTATCTTTTAAATGAAGCAATAAAGAAAATCCATTTTTCAATTTGAAGAATTTCCTTTTTATATAAAACTTTCCAGTGAAGTTTTCCAATCATGATGGAATTGTGGTAGTTTAGATAAAACTCAGTGAAGACTTGCAGGTAAGCCCTTCGTTTATCCCACACTGTTCCTGGCCTTTCTCACAAAGCTCTCACTACACACATGGACCAAAATGAAGCCAGCCCACCCGTGTTGCGCCAGGCAGGGGTCTGTGTGTGTCTCTCTAGTTATTGGTCCCTGCAGTATATCCAGCAGTGCATCTGAGCTCTGTGATTTTGTTGTTGCCTTTTTAAAGTTTTTTCGGTACCCACTTCCCAACTGGGACACAGGTCAGACAGACCATGCCCTGATTTACAATTTGGAAAATGAAAGCACAGAGAAGGTAATTGATTTGTTCAGGGTCACACAGCATGTCAGGAACAGAGCCATGATTAGAGCACTGAATCTGTGGGATTCAGCCCATTACCGTGGGCTTGGGGCATTTTCTTACCATTCTGGGGCGGCCATTAATGGATTTCCAGGGCAAACTCCAAGCTTGAGGACAGCCTGTCTCCTGTATGGAGGCCAGGTTCCTGGGGCCCAGAGGCCTTTCGAGCCACACTTGAAAAGCTGCTCTGACCAGCTCTCAGAATGACAGCTCCACCCTGGAGAATGCCCCCACTGAGTTCTTTGCTACAGAAATCAGTTGCTAGGAGGAGAAGTTCAATTCAGAAGGAGGGTTATTTCAATCTTTTTCTATTCTGATCTTGGCAGTACTCTTAGCAAATATCCTTTTCCTTTTTGGCATGCCCCATTCTGTCTGGCATCATTGCAGTTTTCCCGATCACATTGACTGATGTCGATTCTAGAAAGCATCCCCATAAAGAAAGTAATGATGATGATGATGATGATGATGATGATAGCTAACATTTACTGAGCATTTACTGTGTGCCAGGAACTGTCCAGTACTTGTCATGTATGAACTTATTTTGTCCTCAGAATAACCCTCTGTGATGCTATTGTACCCATCTTAGAGATGAGGAACCTAAAGTCCAGAAACTGTTAGCCAGTGGCTGAGAAGCAGTTCAGACCCATTCGGAACCACTATGAGCCAGACTCGTTTGTTACATGAGTGTCCAGTGGTTGGTTGTGCCAAGCACAACTCTAGCTATGTATCTAGGAAGAAGGGGAGGAAGGGAAAAGTCAAGGAAGGCCCGGGGCTCTGCCACAACACGTCTCTGGGACGCAGGGGGCTCAGATCATTTGTCTCCACCCTCTGCGCCTATTTCCTCACCTCTAATATGACTTGGAACAGGATGCCCGCTGCTGTGTTGATGTTTATGATGCATTTAGGATAATGGTCTTGACATCACCTGGTCCTTCCTGGCTAATCTGGAACCTGTTAGAATGTCTTCTCTGAGCAGGTGGTCACCCAAGCCTTGTGGGAACATCCAGTTCTAAGGAGTCCCCATGAACGAGGGTCACTAATCTCTGGCCAGGGTAGTCCACTAAGCCCTGCCATGGTTGGAACTTGGAGGAGAAAGTAGGTTGTATCCCATCAACTCCCAACCTTAACCCCCCATACTTGCTCCAGAAGGAAGTCCACCCACAGCTTCATTCAGATGTTCAGACACCACCCTGAGCACCATTTCAAGCCAGCACAAGTAGGGGAGCTGAAATGGAGGTGGCATTGCCCTTGCCCTCCTGCATCCAATCATGAATGTGCCCATTCCATGTCCTCCAAACCACACACCACACGCCATCCTCCTTCCCTCTTTCCACTTAAACACTACTGATCCGAGTGAGATATCCCAGAATGCTGGAGCCCATCAAAGGGCGTCTTCAGGGTTCCCTGTGTGTCAAGCCATGGCCTCAGTGGCACGTGACTCCCCAGAAAAGGTCAGGTGTCTCCACTTCCTCTCCTGAAGGGTCATTGACTCACTGGGTATTGCAGGCAGCTTGCTTCCCCTCCATGTACTCACTAATCTCATCTATTCTGCGGGGACACTCTTCCTGCCAGGCACAAAAAAACAGTTTTTTTAAAGTTTATTTCTTTATGGTAAAATAAAACATATTGGCTGTAAAATATTTGGAAAATCTAGAAAAGTACACAGGAGAAAATAACTGTCGCCCGTAATCCTCCCTCTCAGACATTTAGAGATAACCATAATATGATGATGTATTTCTTCTAGCATTTTTTCCCATGACTCCATATTTTCAAGGAAATGTATAACACATATTTATCAAAAATGTTAACAGAGCTGTCACACAGGAAGGCAAAGAAGTAGTGTCATTTGGCCTGGAGTTTACACTTGGCAGCTTCCTACAGCTCCTGCTGAGGCCACATCTCTGTGACTCTCCCAATTTGTCTCTCTTACAGTGGAATCAGGTGTCATAATTGCCAAATGTTACAGGATTGATTGACCTCCAAGCAGCCTGATTTGGCCATCCAGCCAATGAAGTAAGAGGATCAGTTAGGGGCGGTCTTTCCCGGCCACGAAGGCGCATAGGAACCACCTGGAAAATGTTAGAAATGCAGTTTCTCACTCAGCAGGTGGTGATGGGGGTGGTGGCCTGAGAGTCTGACCTTCTAACAGTTTTCACTGGTGATGGCGAGGTGGGTGTGGCTGGTCCCTGAGCCACATTTGGGGTAGCAAGGGGTTAGATGACTGAACCCACTCCCATTTCATTCAGCAAATAAGTATTTTGGTCCTACAGCGTGCCGAGCGCTGAGTAGGTGCTTGGGGTGAATGAGAGGAGAAAGGCATGATCAGAGGAGCTGAAACCACTGGACCCAGCTCTGTGCACCAACGTTGTGCTCAGCCATTGGCCCTGGCAGCCGTGTCCCAAGCCAGGCCTAATCTGTCAAGGGTCTTTGTTCGGACTCCCCACCCCACCAGCTCCTTAGGAGTGACTTCTCGTTGAGCACACAGCCGCTGTGCTGGCAAGAGCCCCGGTCCTCTCCTCCTGCACCCCCTCCCATCCTACAAGCTTTTGGGGTCACATAAATTGTCCGTTGACCCAACTCGTTTGCCTACCTCCCCTCCCTTTATTCAAGCAGCCAAAGAGAAAGGGGCTCCCCTTCCCAGCTCACTCTGGATCTTAGGCAAAGCCAGGACAAGGATGGGCTTCCAGAAGGTGGAGAACGCCAATGGCTTTCCTCCTTCCTGTCCCGGTGGAAGGCATAGGCAGAGCTGCCACAGGCATTTCCAGAAAGGCAGCCCCTGGGGGGGGGGGGGTCTGTCTCCGCCCCCAGTGCAGTGTTGGCTGTTTTAGCTCATCCTCTGCTGAGTTCCCTGCACTGGGGGTGATCGATGGTTAATAATGCCACCGCCACTCTGTATTTCCCTCAGCTCTGCTTACAGAACGCCACACTCTCTGCCTTATTTGACCCTCAAAACAGCCCTGTGAAATAGACACTAATATTGCCCCATTTTACAGACGATGGAGCCGCGTCTCTGAGGCAAAGAAGTGACGTGCCTAGAGTCGCACAGCAGAAAGCCTCAGGTTAGGGCTACCGCTAGGTGTCCAGATCCCAGGACTGCTGAGGCTAACTTCTCTGCCCCTGCCTCCTGGAGGCGGAAGGAGGGAGTGATAAGCTGTGAAGGCTTCAACCCAGCCCTGACTCCTCCCTCTACCAGGAGCCATTGCCTGCTGGAATCTTCCATCGTGGTGCCTGGTTTAAAGCACGCTTGTAAAGGACACTTCGTGGAAGGTCACTTCCAGCTACCAGTTCGTTTTTGCAGAAGTGGATGTGGGGTCCCTTGAGGGGGCATAAAAAATAAAACAAAGATCTCCTTAGCTTTTGGATTTTTAATCAGAGGAACATGCGGGGCTTGGGGGGAAGATGATTTCTTCAGGGGGGTATAAATGGGAAGAGATGCTCGAAGTCGGTGACAGCCGGTCTTAATTTATAATTCTGCCTCTGTGTGAAATGCACAGAGAATCAGGGGGAAATGAGTAATAATTCACTAAGGTGCTGTCACAGCCAGGAAGCGTTAGGGCCCTCTTTGTCAGCCTGCCATTGCCGGGAAGGCTGAGACAGAGGAAGGACAGAGAGAGTGGTGGGTCCGACTAAAGCGCCTTTCCTCCTGCTCGGAGACATAGTCCTGCTGCTTCTCCGCAGCCTGGCCTGGGGCTGTGGGTGCTGTCGGAATAGCCTAGAATGGGCCACTAGCTCCTCAGGGCTGGGTGCCGTCCATGCAGCCATTCTTTGGGCAAGCCACAAAAAGTGAGCTCTCTCTGACCCTCTTCTCCTTTCCTCCTCCTTCTGTGGGCACTTGGGAAATATATGGTCATAAAGCTGACTGTAGCCTTTTCAGTGGGACCCGAGGTCAGCCTGATGTAGAGAAAAGGGTAACGGGGCCCTTTATGCTGAGCCAACAGATGATATAAGGGGCCCCGTGGCTGGCATTGCTTGGCCAGGACAAGGGAGGTTAGAGCAGTAATAAACCATCCCCAAATTTCAGGGGCTTAACATAACATTTACAGTACCTGCACACCGAAGCGGGGGGCCCCCCGTCAGACAGCAGCGGTGTCGGGACCAAGAGCTCCCCTTGGCCGCTTCAGCAGGGAGGGAGAGAGAGAGAGACTGAAGAATTGCACGGGGCCTCTCCGCAGCCTCAATCCAGAAGCAACACACATCCCTTCCACTCACATTTCGTGGGCCAGAGCTACTCACGTGGCTTCCCTTCACTGGAAGGGAGGTGGGAGGTAAAGGGGTGCAAGTAGAAAGTTTGAGCAATATGTGTCGGCAGACGGGGGTGACCGAGGGACCCAACCTAGTCCTACCCACACGACCACTGCCACCATCATGTTCTTGTCACTGTGTCAACCATCAGAAATGTATTCCAAGGCCTTCTCTTGGGGTCACGTTCATGGTGGATCAGAATAAGGAGCACAGACTTAGAAGCAGAAGATGCAGGTTCAAGCCCAGCTGTGTTACCTACTGGCTGTGTGACCTTGGTCAGATTGCTTAACCTTCCTGAGCTCTCCTCCGTCACATATAAAACTGGGTTATTCCCCTGCTACCATATTATTATTATTATTATTATTATTATTATTATTATTATTACTATTACTATTTTATTTTCCGAAGATCACTTTTTCATGTTATTGATTTTCATTATCACCAATATTGTGAGACATCAAGGGTCCGGCTGGGGAGCTGTAGTTGATGAGGATACTCGGGTCATGCCTGGCTAATGTTACTTGACATTGGCATATTTTGCCTTTAGCGGTCCCAGAAATGACCGTGCCCCTGTGCTCTCCCTGCAGGTAAGCTCCCTGCTGGTTTTTACTGCAACTTCGAGGATGGCTTCTGTGGCTGGACCCAGGGCACACTCGCACCCCACAACCCCCGGTGGCAGATCAGGACCCTGAAGGATGCCCGGGGCCAGGACCACCGAGGTACTGCTGCTCTCTTCCCTTCCCTCTGGTGCCCGTCTGGCCAGACAAGAGACTTAGGGCCCTACCCCAGAACAGCTGGACCTCGCCACACCTGCAGGGCAAAGCCAGGGGACTGCCCAGAGTTTGCCCTGGGGTGCTCGCTCACAATTCCCTCTTCAGATTTCCCAGGCTTCCAAATGATTAAATCAGGCCAAGGTAGATGTCACCTTTGATTCCCTAAAATGAGAACCCAGATGAAGGATCAGCTAAAAGATAAGAAGAGTGGCAACAATAGTAGTCATTCATTCATTCATTCACTGAGTGTTTGTTGAGGACCCACTTTGTGTCTGGCATGTAACTCACTGACAAGTAAGGAAGACCCTAGCCCTCTACAGGGAGGCTGATACACAGGGAGGCCTGGTGTCATTGGGCCCAAGGTCATGACCTGGGAACCTAGCCCCACATCTGGTCCATTCCCTGGAGCCCAGCCTCCTCAGCCATATCCCCCATCCTTGCCCAGCTCAAGCTGGAAACTCCTGCCTTCCCAGTGCCAGAGCCCATCCTCCCTGTGGCTGTGTGGCTCTGCGGCTGCCAGAGGAACAAGGGCCTCCACACATTCGAGAGATGTGGCTGGACCCAGGCCCGGTGAGCTGGCGCCACTGGAGATATGGCTGGGGCATGGAATGAGGGAGGGATGAGGCAGGGCCTGTGAGGCCAGCACAGCTCCCAAACCGGGGCTGCTGGAGAGGCCGGACCACCCAGCCACGGCCCCAGCCTTGGGCTCTACCCAGTGGCTAGGCCTGGGCAGGCCCTGTGGCCCACCTCTCTTCAGGCTAGAGCTGGGCTTTCTCTCCCCTTCTCTCCCTTGCATTTGTCTGCTCTTTGTGGAGCTAGAGTCCCTTGTACCAGATCCCTCTCTTTCCAAGCAAAGACCATGCATCCTATGGGTCCCTTTAAGAATTAATAGTAATAATAGTGATGACGATCAAAGTGTGAGAGAAGACAATGTCCAGCTCCACCACTGGGGATCCCAGAGCCCGTGCCGTCCTGTCCTTGGCCCTCAGAGCTAACTGCACCTGAGCGAGCTGGCTTTGGCCCATGAGGAGGCAGGCTGAGGTTCTGCAGCCACGGGAGACTTCTGCAGGGCCCCTCAGCGGGAGGCGGCCCCCGAACTCCTGCTTCTCCTCCCAGCCTCCTCACCAGATCACACCATCCTCAGCACCTGGTGGAGGAGAACAGGACAGAAATGGGGCTCAAAGCAAGATGTGACCTTCATGTCTCTGCTCTCAGTTCGGTAGCCTTCCATGGCAGCCACAGCAAGTGGGTGACATACCTCTAGTGACAGGGCCCTCACTGCCTGCTAAAGTAGTCCCTTCCATGGATTGCCGCAACCAAAGACCAGTTCTCTTTTCCCGGAGATAAGCTCCACCTCTCTGTAAATTCTACTCACGGATCATACTTTCTATCTCCCGGAGCCCCTCAGAACTCAGCTATTCCCTCTCTCACCAGAGCAGCCCCTCAGATATCTGAAGACACTGGTTGTGACCCACCCACCGTGTGAAGGCCGTTCTCTCCCTAGTCACAGATTCTTCCACAAGGATGGGCCACGTGCTTTCTAGGCTTTCTGGCCTGTCTTGGTCACTCTGCTCTGGACCCACTTGAATTTGTTACTTGGTAGTAACCCCAAAACAGACTTTGCTAAGAGAAAAGAGCAGAAATGAATGAGTAACGTCCTGTGTGGGGTTCTGGGCCATACCTAAAAGGTTGCGGGCCCACCCTGGACCCATCTCCATAGCACAGACCACCCGAAATGCTCTGTAGTTCCTGGAGATTTCCAGATGCTTCTTCCCCACCATGTGGGGTTGGGGGCTCGTGTTCTCCCAGGTTTGCAGACAGATCGATGAGAAAACATAAGAAATAAGACTTCCTGGTCAGGTCATGGGGCACAGGATGCCCTGGTGGAAGAGAGTGAAGGTCGTGGAGACCACTAGAGGGCAAAGGAAATGGGGAGGGGTGGGGGTGGGGGAGTCCAGCGTGTTTCAGGCTGCTCTTGGGCTATGGGCTAAAGCTGGTGACCTGGGGAGATCAGGGATGCAGTAGCCCGGATGTAGGATGCTGGGATATTGCAGAACGTTGGGAGCAAAGACCTTTGCATGAGCCAAGTTTTGTTGACAGTGACAGGCAGACTGCCTTATCCATTGGAGGCAGCAGCAAGCCATGTCCTCAGAGCTGTTCCAAGCCTAGAGAAGAATGATGCAGACCGCACTAACCCTGCACCCCGAGGCACTTCAGTCCATGAAGTGGTGCATTTCTGACTCTTTTCCTCTCTGCCCCAGGCCACGCCCTATTGCTCAGCACCACTGACGTCCCTACTTCTGAAAGTGCTACTGTGACCAGCGCTACGTTCCCCGCCCCGATGAAGAACTCTCCGTGTGAGGCAAGTCTCAGTGTTCCCCTAGTTCTTGGACTGCCCCTCCCACCCCTCGCCTTGGGCCCTTCCATCTGAATGCAAACATAAGCAAAGTAGCCTGGGTGGTGGGTCTGCTTGTTCTCCTGGGGGGAGGACAAGATGGCATTTTGGCCATCCTTTAGGCAGAGGGCATGCTCCAACTCGGTGAAGTCCCGTCTGCAGAGAATCTTACCTCAAACACCCCATACTCAGCTGCACTGAACTCTTTGCAGTGGGGCCTCGATTGACGCAAATCCAGAAAATATTTCCAAGGCATAACGGGTGGGTGACTGTGATCTATAAAAGACTTTCCACACGAGCCTTTTTAGAAACATCAAGCTCTTGTAATACATTCAGATTTTCTAGAGCATCGCAAGTTTGATCTACGTAAATTTCACGAAGATATCCGTGGCATCAGTACGGTGCCTCCAAAGCCACTTCCCTGGATGGTTCCTGTGGCTGTAACGTCTTTCGCGTGTGGACTGAGGGGCTTGCCATATTCCTTAGCTGTCATAATCTCTAGAGAACAAGAAATGTGCTTAGACCCAACCGTGGTCCAGTGATTAAGCTTATGGACTCTGGAATCAGTTGCCTGAGTCCAAGCTAGGTTCCACCACTGATTAGCTGTACAGTTTGTTTGGGAAGTTCATAACCTTTCAGGGCCTCAGTTTTCCCACCTGGAAAGTGGACACAATAGGAGTGCCTACCCCAAAGAGGAAAGGATTAAAAAGGTTAATATGTACTCCGGGATTATCACAGCGCCTGGCACAAAGTGAGCATGACAGTACTTAGCCAACAGTTCCTGGCACCTTGAGGAAGCATAGGTAAGGAGAATGGGGAGGGAGGGAGAGGACATGAGCCAAAACCAGATTCCAGGTTCTCCGAGGGCCCTGCGTGCCTCTGCTTCTTTGCGCTACCCCGCGGCACGCGATCAACCTCTTGCACCGAGCAGAAAGCCAACACGTACTTCAGATTTGGCCAGTCCTCTCTTTCTGGAAACTCACAGGAGAAGTCCCTTCCTGGCTTTGCTTCAGGAATAGCTCTGTGCCCCCTGAGCAATTTGTTTCCTTTCAAGCTGTGGACTGCGTGAAACTGACCAGACTCGCTCCCCCTGCGCTGACTCCGCGAAGCCCCGGGGAGGTGCAGGCAGTCAGGCTTCCGCAGCTCAGGGTCGCAGCTAAGCGCAGCCCTCCAGGCTTTTTGTGAGATACAAACTCACAGGCAAACACAAACAAGAACGTATCAATGAATTTTTTTTTTAATCGGAAGAATGGTCAAATTAAATCTGAGGCTCCCCTCTTAGTAAGCCAATAGGGGTTCATGATGTGCAGTCCCTATCCAGCCGGCTGGATTTTCTAAGCCAAGAGTTGGCCAATTTCTCACCCTCTTCTAGTTTATGTTACCTTACTAGATTGTATGTATCTCTGCGAGCCACCTTAAGTCCTTTTTGGAAGAAGTCAGAGCACAAATAAATAGACCGATTACGTGAAACTGTATTTGAGAAATCCCGCTATCTGATGCAGGTGGTGGGTTACCCAGTCATCACTGACATTTCCGAGGTGCCTCCCAGCGGACTCCCGCGAGGAAAGGCTTCTTAGGAGGGAAATCTAAATGAGGAGAGGTTGTTGGCCTTCTTAAGAGGTCAGGGGGATCCTTAAAACCATTTGATTTTTAAATTTATTCTTCACTGGCTGTAACATGAGCCTAATTCTAGAGTAAGAAATGTCAAGGTTAAAAATGATATTTTTCTAATACTTCATCATTTCCCTGATAACCTTTGGTTGATCAATAGCTTAAACAGCTGTTTTGTTTTACTGGCCTATTTTATTTTCCCTCTAGTCAAATTTGCTCTGGGCTATTTCTGCTATTTCCTGCCCTTTCCCAGAACTTGGCTCAGCAGGGGTAATGAAGGGAAGGCGGTGAGTCCATTCCACTCTGAGAGCACAGCTAATTCATATTCAGGTTTGCAGACCATTCATCTAGTGCTGATGTGTCTTGAATTCCCCGTGTTGGGGGAAATGTTTTTCATCAGAAAAATAAATAACCAAAATAGAAATATGCATTTCCAGGTTTGTAAGCCTTGCCATCTATTTTATTCAGATCCTAAACGCAGAAGGCAGCGAGTTGATTTCCTTCTCCCAGGTTGGCAAACGTCGGTGACGGGATGGTTCTTTGCTGTGTGAACTGTGTGGGGTTAACTCGGGGCCTTCAAACCCCACCAACTTGAAAGGGGTCTTCGTTGGCTATAGGGCCAGGTGCAGGAAGGGGACACGAGGCAGAGATGGGTGAAGGTCTCTGATGAGGGTCAAGCCCCCAGGGACCGAGAGGCTGGCCAAGCTCCAGGGCTGACACCCAGCACTGAGCATCTCTTCTAAATGCACACCAGTCCTGGGAGCCCTAGGGTCCCTCAACACTTGGGAGTTGAAGCAATTGCAGAATATCTCAAAGTGCTCCCTCAAGAAGCCCCACAATCATCAGCAGTTTCCCAAAAGAGAACTGGCGTCGCCTTCTGTGCATTTCCTTGGAAATCTAGATACAACCTGACCAGTAGGCCTCTGTTTCTGCAGTTGCCAGCACTTAGAAAACACGATCAGTGTAGATTGCTAGGTCCCACCCTGGTCCTCCAGGATGACGCCCCAGAGCGGGGCCTGGGAATCTGCATTTTTCAAACCCCACCCTCAGCGATTTGGATGCACATTGACACTTGAAAATAATTGGCCAGAGATGCACCTGCCAGTTGTCACCGAAATTCATTCTGAGTCCGTGCAGAGAGTTTTCCTCCACTACCCGTGATGAAACTTGCCTTTTAGAGAGATGAGTCAGAAGTGGTGAGAAATGACAGGGTGGGGGACACAGGCGGTGGAGGCAGAAGGGGCTGGGAGAGCAACACACTGGGAGGCAGGTCAGATGCCCACCGATGGATCGTAGAGACGTAGCCAGGGTGTGCCTTTGTGCCAGTTAGCTTCCTGGGTATTCCAGAAGCCCGCGGGCTCCAGCCTCCTGCGTCCGGATGCCTGCAGTCCCCACCGCTGGCCCCGAGCCTCTCCCTGGCCAGCCCTGTGCAGGCACCGCCTGCTCCTCCCTCGCACAGCACACTTGCACACGGGGCATGAATATTTAAAGGCCGCTGCCTAGCCCAGCCACGAACAAGAGAGAGCGTTGTATTTTTTTGCCTCCCCCAAGCTATTCTCTGCGGGAAACTGGAGAGGCACTTACAATATTCAGATTTTATTTTATTTTTATTTTTATTTTTATTTTGCTGAGCTCCAGTTCAAATAATTAAAGTTGCCACTGGGGAGGGGAGACTTGTGGTGGCTTTCGTGTGTTTGCTCGCTGTCAGACCTGCTCTGTCCGCCTTGGCTGGGAGACACACTCGGATGTGTCTAGCATCGCAGCTGCTGGTAATAAAGAGGACGGGAGAGTCGGGAGGGGGGGCCGTCTCCGCCCCTCCCCCTGCCTTTCACGCGGCCCAGAAGCCTGAATGTCTCAACAAGCCCCGTGCGGTTTGAAATTCTATTTTATTTGAATAGCCTGCCTGTGACTAGAATATTTTAAACCGTGTTCTCAGGACAGAACAAGGCCTGGGGAGAGAAAAAGTGGGCTTCCCTCATTCGCTTTCCCTCTCCAACAAAAGATGGAAGCAGCTTTCCTTCTCCGAACTGCAGGAAGGAAAGGGGCCCAGGAAGTGGGATGGGACCCACTTAATTGGTGGCAACACCCAAGGGCAGGTGAGTTCCCAGCTGCGGGTTTTTCTGATCTTGCCGGAGCCACAGCCTCCTCTGCCCTGCCCCACACACGTGCACGCACACGGACATACCCTCTGGGATCCTGGAACACACTTGGGGCCTTTCTGACCCTAATGTCAGCCCTGTGGTGATAAAGGGATCAGCTTCGATTAGCCTAGGACTCCTAAGATCAGGACCGAAGGCCACCAGCAGGCCTCCTCAGGTCGGCAGGGGAACTGGCCTGCGGGGAAGGAGCCCTCCATTTGTTGTCATTAAAACCGGTAAATGTGGCCCAGAGGGACATGGGAGAGCAGCTTGACATCTGAACTTGCCCTCTGCCATCGATTAAGCCCTGTGCAAAACCCCTCTGAGAAAGGCCCCCCAGGGCAGGCAGGGCCCTGAAGCCTGTAAGCCAGGGAATTTTTCAGCAGATTGCTCTCTGGTTGACTCGGTGAGACTTTTGATGGTGGCAGAGATCATTCCTGGACATGGGGCCCATCCTGCCAGGGACCTGGCTGGCAGGGGGTTCTCCAGCATCTCAGTGTAACTCAAAAGCAAAATGAGGTGAGCCATGGCTGGGGTCATTAGGGTTTATGTAAGCGGACCCCACTCTCTAGCCCAGGGGCAGACAAATAGGACTTTCAGACAAGAGGAAGAGAAGTTCTTTTCTGACTGTTATATTTTAAGAGCTTATGAAACTCAGAGGCAGAATCCTCCATGGAAAGGCAAAAAACAAGGAGGAGCAACCATAGTTATTACAGGATGCTTGAGGTGGAGGAAAAAAACGGAAGGAGAAGGCTCTTCCTTTAACAGCCCCAACTGATCCCTCGACAAGGGCGTTCTGCTCGGCTGGCTTTACGGAGCAGATCTGGGTGCGGGCGTGTGCAGGGCAGCCCAGGGGGTGGGAGCAGCCTTTCTCAGCAAAGCAGGAAAGAAATGGACCCAGAGATGCAGAGCCAGTAAGTGCAAAAGCAAGAGCAAACCCAGACCTTTTAGTCTGAGCCTCATGCTCTTTCTGCCCTGCCCTGCCCCTGGGGTGGGGGGAGGGGGCCGATGGTACCTTCCCCACTTGCAGGGTGCTGCTGCGGACCTGCACGGCATCCCTGAGGACTGGCATTGCTCTTGCCTAACTCAGAGCCCGTGCCCACCCACACAGACTCCTCGTCTCTGCAGGCAGGAAGGAAACTCCGCCCCATTTTGTAGCAATCCCGTTACCCACTTAGTCTCTCCCCAGGCTGAGACCAGTCGCTGGGCCTAATTCCTGAGTGGCCAACGGGACATTGTTACTCACCGAGAGGACCCGAACGTGATGTGTGCCTTGTGTGTGCCTTATTCTTCAGCCCACGTGGTCTCATTTGTTTTAGCAAATCAGGAAGGAAACACTATTCCAAGAGGCCTCCTGGTCTTGACCTTGAATAAGGTTGTCATCTCCTGGATCCATTCCACCTTCTAGAGAACACATGCCCATCTGGGGAGACGGGGACCTTCCCCTCTCTCTAGTCACCCATCCTGCCCTGTGTCCAGGCCAACTGCTGACCAGTGAAAGGGCAAGCTGGTCCTTACCAGGCTCCACCTGGGACCAGGCTCTGCCTGGGACCAGCCTCTGTCCTTGTGTGGCCAGGTAACGCTGCACAGACACCTTAGGGTGGCTATAGAAATCGTCTTTGTAAATAGGGACCAGAGCCACGCTAGGGGCTTTCCAGGGTGACATCATCCCTGGCTCCCCTCCCACAAGCCTGAGCTCCTTGGGTCAGGTATGTGGGAATTGGACCCCAACCCCCATCTCACCAAACGCCGTGACGTCCACGCAGTGGCGGGATGATCACAGGGAAGGCCGGCTCACCTTTGGACAGCTCCAGGCGCCAGTGCTTGCCAAATGGATTTTCCGGGGTTGGGGGGCTGGGTTCCACTCTCTGTTCTCTGCCCCAGTCCCCTTCCCTCTTGGGAACCTTTGGGGAACAGGGCTGGGACTCCTTGCTAGCTATGTAATATCCAGCTGGGGTGTCTACTGTCTGCCCAGGGAGACATGATGACGGGCCCCCACAGAAAGCACAGTGCCCCTCGGGCTCCCTCCTGCCCCATGGCCCAACACACGTGACATCACCCATGTGCCAAGGAACCCAGATGGTCACGCAGGGCCAGGTCAAAAGGAGCATCACCAAGGCAGGGGAGTGTGGTGGGGAGAGCAACTCCTTGGGGCCACTTAGACCTTGGTGGGGTCCTTCCACTTTGTAGTGGGGGGCCTTGTGCAGATCACCTCCCTCTTCTCAGCTCCAGGATTGTTGGGAAAAACTAGTAGATGGGCGTAGAAAGTGCCCGGCCTGGAGCTGGACACATAGTGGGTGATTATAAGTGGTACATGTGGTTTCTGCTTCTCTGCTGCTGCTGTTCCTATCATGACCTGACTTCTGTGGTGATTCCAAGATCAGAGGCTGGTGGCTGCCCTGTCTGAGGGCCCTGAGTCTGGAGAATTTGGCATCTGCTCTGCTCTGGATGACCTGGCAATAGAGGGGAAGGGGGATGTTGCCCAGCTCAGTGACTGGGGTCCAGGGAAGCTGATGCTCTCCCAGGGACAGACGGACCCCTCACCCCTTCCATTCCCACCACCAAGAGCATGGGGAACAGCCTCTTCCAATCGAGCAAAAGTCCCTTTTCTGCACTTTCTCCACGGCCTCCCTCCACCCCCACTCCCACCGTGGCAGCAGACACCTAGAGAGGATAGTGTCACACTCACGAATAAGGAGGGAGCCTGCGATCATGCACGGCCAGCCAGCAGTGTGGCCACATGTGCTTTCCCCCGGGGGGACTCCTGGGAAAGGGACAGCTACAGCATGTAAGGGGATGGCCTGACAGAACAGGAAGACACGAAAACACGGAGCGAGTCTGGCGAAACGACCCTGAGCAGAACATCACATGCCTCACTTTTAACATCCCTTTTTATAACTTGAGAATGAACGCCAGCTCTCTATACTATTCCCTAACATTGCCTGTTTGTTTGGATTCAAAAACATGACTCATTACCTAATATAGAATGGCTAAGACTTCAGGAAGATACACCCTGTTTATCCTGTGGTTTTGGGTCCCCCCAGGAAGACTGGGGAGGCGTATGTCCCCCAGTTTAAGAAACCCCAAGGAAGAGCGCCAGCCCCCACGGCCTCTCTCTGAAGCCCAAAGTCCGCCTCACCTTGTGTGACCTCACTCCATCCCCCACCCCAGCATTAGGCCCGTAGATGGTGCGTTTTGAGGAATGTCTGCCCTGCCTCGGTCACCCCTAAAGTCTGCCTCAATGATGCTAGTCCCCCCACCCACCACCCTATGAGTCACCCTCACTCTGACCTTGAGTCTGAAACTCCAGGAGGACCTTAGCTCTGGCAGCCATTCACATCCCCTGTGATGAAGACACTACTCTTAGAGCCTTAACCTGGGCCCTAAGCATGTGCCACTTTGCGTCCGAGAAGAAGTGGGTAGATGTTGGAAGTGGCTCCGGAGGCATTTTCCAAATGGCTTTTCCACAGACCCACTGGATGACTAAGAGATCGGAACCCCACTGTCAGTCTCTAACGACGATCCACCTGTGATAACGTCACACCCATAGTCTGTGTTGAGGAGGGCACGTGTGGTGATGAGCGCTGGGTGTTATCCGCAGCCAATGCATCACTGAACACTACATCAAAAACCAATGATGTACTGTATGGTGACTAACTGAACATAAAGAAAAAGAATCCTCTATAATGTCAGAGACCACAGAGCCTGCCCACCTCTGCAGTCACGCTGTGAGATGAGTGAAACTTACCCCATTCCACAGAGGAAGAGCCTCAGAGGGCTAAGAGACACCCCCAAGGTCACAGGTTAAGGCATGCAGAAACCAGGACTGAAATACTAGTCTCCTAACTTCAAAAGTAGCTGCTCAACCACTCCCTCCAAGGTAGTCAAGGGGGAGCCCCCGCAGGATGCAAAGGGTGGGCAGCTGCAGGGACAGGATCAGAGCCATAGCTTGGAACTTGGCTGGGTTGAATGGGCACGCAGATGCCTGGCAGGAGTGAGGGAGGGAAGGTCACAGAAGTCTCCCCGTCAGGCAGTAAACCAGCAAGGACTCATTTCCCAAACCCATCGCGTGGCCAGCCATGCTGGAGATAGACTACAGGAATCTGGGATCTCTTTGGTGTGTTTACTCGGCAGAAAAGTTAAAAATACATACTTTGAGTATGACAAGTCCTGGTCTCCAGGTAGCGTGGGGATCACTCAGCTGCATTACATTAAAAAGCAAGCTAGAGTTCTTAACTAGAGCCCTCAAACATCCTAACTCTTTGTGCTCCTGGGAAAAAGAAACCTTCCTGAGTCTGGGTCTGAGGAAGGGACCCTTCATAGCTGGTAAGCCAACCGAGGGAGCATTTTTTTTTAATATTAAAAGTTTTTTTTAATAATTATTTTTTTATTATATTATGTTAGTCACCATGCAGTACATCCCCGGTTTCCGATGTAAAGTTCCATTATTCATTACTTGCGTATAACACCCAGTGCACCATGCAGTACGTGCCCTCCCTAATACCCATCTCCAGCCTTTTTTAAATATCAATCCCTTGTCGTGTGGCTAGGACTACGTAAGAATGTCACGTACCTTATCACAATGTTTCATCTCCTCACCAACACGCACTTGTGAGGCCTCATTACCCCCATGCACTGACGGAGACCCTGGGGCCTAGAGAAGTTAAGTGACTTGCCCTGGGTTGCCCTGCTAGTAAGAGGCGGAGCCAGGATTCAGACCAACGGCTGTCTCCCTCCAAAGCCAAATCTGCAAACACTTGAAGGTCACTGGGCTTAGGTCTCCTGAGTTTAAATCCCAGCTCTGCCCCTTATAATTCACGTGACTTCAAGCAAGTCAGTCCTCCCTAACTGGGGATAAAAATACCTGTTTTACTTGCTGCAGGGATCAAATGAAAATGCGAAAACTCTTTGTAATCCCTACAGTGTTTTATGGACGGAAACAATTATTATTATCTCCTCTTACTTTGCACAGGCAGGCAGAAGTCAGTCCACCATGAATTCAGACATTGTGCGTGTTCTCGTTTCTCTTCTCGGTCCATAGCAACATGTGCAAAGATTGGGAGCGTTATTTTGCACAGGGCCTAGGATTAGCACCAGAAGAACGTGTCCCATGAATCTGCTTCATCAATCATTAATTACACAGCATGACCCTGGTCCAGGATAGGAGCTAACAAGGAGACCACTCCTTGATGCTCAAGGATCCAGCAAACATGGCCCTACTGAGATTTCTGAGCCACAATTATTCTCCCCTCATTATCCAGAGCTGGGAAGCCACTGGCACCTCGCATTCTGCCACCACTTACAGTGATGCGGCTGACGCTGCCAGGACACTATGCTGATGGCCCAAAGTAATCAACGGCAACTGTAATTGCAGTCGAACATAATTAATTTAATACCTTTGAGCCATTCAAAATTAATACTTCTCTATTACAAGATGAAACTGAGGCATAGGGAGAATTACTGTAAAGGCTCATGGGTGTGAATAAAATCCTCCTGGGCACTTGGCAGAGATCTGGATCCCATTCAGAATCCACCTGCTGATCGTGGACGCTTGTGGCGCCTACTGGCGATCCTTACCACACATTCAAAAGGCCATATAATGGGTTGAAAGCACAGGCTCTCCCCAGCTGTCAGAATAAACACTCCCTAAGTGGCCCTGGGCCCCTGCAGACACTCATGTGCCTGGGGTCCATTCTCTGCACTGACCATCCGTAAAGGCTGTAGACTTTCATTGCACAGAGTCGATCCTGTTCGCCAGCTAGAGGATTACAAAGCTATTTTGCAGCATTTTCCCCATCACACACAGAGGGACGGAGGTACAGAGAAGGCTGTTAGCTCAAGAATTTCCATCGCAATGTAACTCAAAAGAAAATATCACCCTTTTCTTCCCATAAGACGGGAAAGATAACTCTGGCGAAACTGGAAGATAGAACACTGAACTGAAATTTTTAAATGCAGCATCTTTCATCCTGTCCCTTTCTTTTTTTTTTTTCTTTTTTTTTGGGGGGGGTGGACTGTTTATCTCTAACATGGTGTTCCCTGCCTGCTCTTTCCAATGCAAGAGGAGGGAACTAACACTGATTGAATGCATTTGGTGGCTGGGCACTGGGCTCTTTAATAATCTTATTAGAGTCCCCCGGTGACTCTGAGCAGAATGTGATTGGCCCCATTTTACAGATGAGGACTGAGGCACTGAGTATGCCACAAATAAAGACAGAACTGCTCTTTGATTTCAAAGCTTATGCTTTGTCCACAGCGCTCATTCCCCAGAAGCTCCCACCTTCCCTGGTCTTCCCCAAAAAGTCCACACGACGAAGGCAAGAGAAACTGATCCTCCCCTAAGGAGGTGAAAGGAAAGCACTCTTTTTCCCCCACTTTCAAATGACGTCAGAGACCTCCCTTGCTGCCATTTTTAATATAGTGTTTATTGTTTTTTCTGATTACAAAAGTGCTCTATGTTCATTGCAGAACATTAGGAAAATACAGGAAAGCATGAAGAAAATTGAAATTGCCCACAGTCTTACCCCCCAAAGGTAACCCCTCGTACCATGTTGGTATATTTCCTTCCAGACACACGGATGTCAATTTGAGCAGAGTGAAAAGGGTTTATACAAATTTGACATCATACCATAGAAGTATTTTATGCCTCCTTTCTTTACTTACTATTTTCCTAGATCAGTGTTATTCTTCATAAACATGCTTTTAATAGCTGTGTACATGACATTTATTTTATTGTTTTTGTTCAGGTTATCAAAAAGTGAGAGATGCTTATTGTAAAAAATTTAGGAAACCAAAGGAGGAAAAAAAAAAATACCAATAACTCCATAACCTCACCAGCCAGGGATCCCACTGTTATTATTTTTATATACAACCTTCATGTTTTCTTGCTGTGTTTTCACAAAGGGGGCATGTAGGTTTCCCTGTCTGGCTGTTTCTGGCTTCGAAGCGATGCCTCAGAAAGGAGGAGACATGGGGTGCCGTTTTCAGAAAGGAGCTCAATCTTTTAAGTCCCCCACATGGCCAGGAATCCAGCATTTCTTAAGCCTCCGTAATTGCCAGTATTTGCCAGCATATTTTATTTGCTTGTTATCAGAAATCTGCATCTGGTCTGCTTCTTGCTGTGTTGGGTTGATTTTTCATTAGGCTATTTATAGCTCGAGAGCTGGTATTTTTTTTTTCCAGGTGAATTAGGAGATGGCATACAAAAACACTGGGTTTTGCAGTGAGTCAATACGCTCAATTAAAGTTAATAAGAGACCACGTTGAAACCAGGGAACTCTTAAAATTACCAGTTCACACCAGAATCACAGCCCCGTGGCAGCTTAGGTTGGGAAGGAGCCTTAACGTCCATTCAAAGCTCGGATGTCCCTGACAACAACTCCAGTCCTGGTTGCCCAGTCACTGCTGGATGACCCCCCAGGCTGGGGAATGTCTGGGGAGCACACACCACCCCCCAGGCAAGCTCGTCTTTGAGCATCTCTTTCTGTGAAAAAGCATTTCCTTCTGTTGAAGTGAAATACACACTAGACCATCCATCCAGGCCTTGTCTGTACCGCAGGAACTCATGCAGCCCTTCAGAAAGAAGAAGAAAACTCGTACCTTCCCCCTCACAACGTGACCTACATTTGGGGGTGCTGCACGCAGAACGGACATTATTTGATATCACGGAGTCTCTTTTGTCCGACTTCAGCCTAAATTCCACACTGATATTTTTTTAATGGATTCAAGAGATTGTTGTGAAGTTGCCACGAGGTATGCATAGCAAACACAGGGCATATTCTCGACATAAAATTGCAGTAATTACCTCTGGAGGAGGAAAGGGCCATGAGAGAAATAATAGCGTTAGGCCTAGCCACAATGCTGCTCTTGCCTTACGTACAGAACTTTAATTAATAAAATGACAAACACTGGTAGTACATAATTGGAAAGTCTATCAGGCCCCACCAAGGTTGGGGGGGAGGCCCTTGTGAAAGGGTCTGCTGGAGCCAGAAAATATAATTGCCGGTGGCGTGTTCCTGGCGTTGTCTCTTCTCACTTGTCTCATTTGCTGTCTGCATATCAAAGAGTTTATTAGTCAAAAGCTATCATTTATAACCTGTATCTACTAGGACGTGTCTAGAAGGATCAACATTTTTATTGTTACAGCCTCCGACAAGTGTTATTTCTCACAAACATTATTTAGGATTTGTATAAGATGTCTCATATTTGTGTGAATACATACACACACACACACACACATATATGACGACTCATTGTCTGGCAGAGACAAAGGTTGCAAATGGTTTAAAACCCTCTATCTCCCTAATTCCTCTATTATGAAGGTATTTCTGAGCTAAGATCTTGTTAAAATATAAATTCTGACTCAGCAGACCTGGGGTGGGACTTGAGAGCCTATATTTCTGATGAGTTCCCAGGTCATGCCAATACTGCTGCTTTAGACCACTCTTGGAGCAACAAGGGTCTCGAAAACCTTCACAATACACCTCCCAAAGATTTAAGTGTTACCACAACGTGTTACATGTATGTAGCGCTATCGATGTGGTAGAAACAGCACAGACCCTAGCATAGAATCCAGGTCTGCAGCACAAGGGCTCAGCGACCTCGGGTGACTTCACCTACCTAAGCTTTGGATCCCACATCTGAAAAATGGGTCCGATAATACCTATAGGAAGGAATGTTATGAGTAGAAAAACAAGACAGCAAATGTACAAGTGCCTAGCACAGCTCTCTGGTATTCAGTAAATAGTCAATTAACAAATTATCCTATAGGCCCCCAGATAGAAATTGGTCTTAGTAAGATCAAACTCCAAGAATGTTTTTTGCCCACTCTGAGCACCTGATCCTTAACTGTCAGTATCAAGCAAAGTCTACCTTGCATGGATATCTACATATAATGGCATCCGAGGGGTTCTTTTATCTGGGACTGTATTTATAAGGAAAATGGAAGTCTGAGCCTTGAGCCTGCCATCTGTCCTGATAGTTGCTCCATACACTTAGATACAAATAATGAATAAGGGATATTCAGAAAGAATTGACATCAGCCCTTGAGATCTTCTAATTAAGAAATTGGTAAGAAACTTACCCTGTAGGTCCAAGAGGAGAGTTCTGGTCCCATTTGCATCCTTAGGTCATCCCTGCTTTCCCGCAGGGCTGTCCTCAGTCTTGGCCCGGGGATGACATGGCAGCCGCATGAAGGCCCTCTCCTGGGGTCTGTGTCCTCCCCCTTGCAGGAAAGACACTTCTCGTACACCTTGGTGATGGGCACCTGTTAAGCCATTTTTTAGTTATTAGGAATTACCTCTTACTCAAAGTCCAAGATGAGAATGGACCTCTCACCGAGAAGGCCAGGCTACTTCTAGCCCTAAGTAGCCCCATCTCCCCAGTGGTCTCAGCCTAGGATGTACTTTAGAATCACCTGGAGAGATCTGAGGACTGCTGATGCCCAGGACCTGCCCAAGACCAATTAAATCAGAATCTGGGGTGGGAACTCAGACATGAGTAGTTGTGAAAACTCCCTAGGTGATTCTGATTTGCAGCCCCGGTTGAAAACCACCGCTATAACCATTTTATTCACCACATGTGGGCTCTACTTCCACATTCTTTATCTCACTCAGTCTTTACAACCACCTTTTAAGGTTGGCAGGGAAGTTGTGGCTATTATCACAAATTTGTCTATAAGAAAATGGAGGTGCAGAGGGGCTAAGTTGTTGGCTTAAAGTCACACCATTGATTCACTTCGATATTGGAGCACAAACCCCGAGTTATCCCATCATCAACAGGCAAGAAAACATGGATAGTCTGATAAGCCACCCGAGAAGGAAGCTTGATGCAGAGGGCAATTGCTTCCAGGGCATTCCAGAAAGGAAGTGGGATGAGTCCTAGGAGCACAGGAGCAGGGCCCCAGGGGTTGCTTCTTTGCAGATTCTCATGCAGTGAGTCTGGATGAGGCTAGAAATGCTGCCTCTCTGACAAGCTCCCAGGTAACACCCAGGACGCCATCTTGAACATCGCACTCCGAGTAGCAAAGCACTGACTGACTTTTAGAGGTAAATCTGGAATGACTAGGGATAACTACAGGTGAGAAGTAGGCCAAGTGAAAGACCAGAGGGTTCTAGACTTCTTATATTTGAGGAAGAATAGTATCACCTGGATACATCACCTTACTAAACACTCAGTGGATGAAAAAAAAAATGAATTGCTGAAAGACATACCTTGCTAGCCATTCACTGGCTGCCAGTTTGTGATCTCATTCCAAACCTTTTGCATCTGTTTCTAGAAATGCACTTTACCAAAACTTGGTGCATGCTTTGGCTTGAGTTGTAGCTGTAGATATATGTTTCCTGCTTTGATCATAGGTGGTGGTGTTGTAAGATGAAAGGAAAGTCAAATTTTTAATTCTCCTATTTATCCACAGTTCTGAGCAGTTGGGTCAAGTGGTCATCTTGACCCAAGTCCTGACTGTCATGTCAAGTGCCCTGACTTGAGTGTCTTTTTTTTTTTTAAGATGTGTTTATTTGTTTAAGAGAGAGAGAGAGTACAAGCAGGGAGAGGGAGACAAGCAGCCTCCCCATTGAGCTGGTAGCCCAACTCGGGGCTCCATCCCGGGACCCTGAGCCAAAATCAAGAGTTGGACACTCAACCAACTGAGCCACCCAGGTGGCCCTTGACTTGACTGTTGTATGTTTTATGTCTTTACTGTCAAGTGACTCTGTTTACTTCCCCTTTGGCTACACTCAGCACATTACAGTTACTCATTTAAGTTCAGACTTTCTGCCTAGATGATAAGCTTCGTGAGGACAGGGAAGATGTATATAATATGCAGTACAGAGTAGGTAGGTGTAAATATTTACTGAATGAATGTATGATCATCTCAAGGACTGATACCAAAAGGGATTCTGGTAGACCCCCTCAGGCGCTAGGGATGCCATTCCTTGGCAGCCAGTACTGTTCTTACTTGGCAGGCCCTATTGGCCTAAAACATAGTGCAGGAAGGTGGAGAAAGCTCAACAGTCAGAGAGCCAGTGGTCCCACTGTTGATATGAGAGGGCTACATCTCACTGGCATGTTCAGGTCACTAGCAGACTCTACTTCTAACTGAAAGTTTCCTAAGAACAGCTGAGAATTGGGCCATTTCAACTACAGCTAAGTTAGCTGCAAGATGTGTGGATCCTCCTCCCTTCCCTGGAAGCCGACCCCTAGAATGCAGGGAAGTGCTAAGGAGACTCACAGTTGCAAAGTTGGTTTCTGTCCCTGAGAGGGGACCTGGTAAAGACAGGAAGCTCTTCCTAGAAATGTATACATCTTTATATATTCTAACACTACTCTGCTCCTACCATGTGCCCTCATTTGACAATGACTGTGAATACAAGATAAGACAGTCTCTGCCTTGAAGGAACTTGTGGTGCAAGCAGGATGGAGGGAAGACAAGGCAGCAGATCTATGTCCTGTGATGATCCCAGTAGCATCAATTGTTAGATTTCAGAGGGGGAAAGTCATTTCTGAGACAGATGATAAGAAAAGTTTCCTTGAAAATTAGATAGATTGAATTTTCTTTTAAGTGGCGAGAAGGAAAGAAGAGGTAGAGGAAATGGAAGGATCAAAAGCACAGAGGCAGAAAAATTCATGTCAGGTGCAAAGCTGGTATGTAGATTGTTTTGAGGGAGCCTAGGAACTAACATCTCTTGGGCCCCCACGTGTGGACTACTGGGTGAAAATTGCTTATCTGGTTGCTCTAAGGTAATACAGACAGATTTTAGTCACTTCAAAACACATAAGACAGGCTTATTCAGAAATCAAAATGCCCATTTGGTCAGAAGTTCAACCTTGCTTTAAAGTTAGGGCTTCTTGGGGCACCTGGGTGGCTCAGTCGGGTAAGGGTCTGCCTTTGGTTCAGGTCATGATCTCAGGGTCCTGGGATCGAGCCCTGCATCAGGCTCCCTGCTCAGTGGGGAGTCTGCTTCTCCCTCTCCCTCTGCCCCTCACTCCTGCTCTGCTCTCTCTCTCTCAAATAAATAAATACTATCTTTAAAAAATTAATTAAAAAAAATTAAGTGAGGGCTTCTTTCCTCCCCTGCCCTTGCCGTAGTTGGCCCTAGTACAAGTGAGAAGCCTGAAATCAGGGAAAGAGTCATTGATCTCTC
Organism: Ursus maritimus; assembly: GCF_017311325.1. Lineage (NCBI taxonomy): Eukaryota > Metazoa > Chordata > Mammalia > Carnivora > Ursidae > Ursus > Ursus maritimus. Next base: position 22,737,047 of record NW_024426774.1, on the reverse strand, counting down.
TCCTTCTTCACTCAGCTCTCCTCCTCTTTAGTCTTCTGGCTAAATTGTGACCCTTCAAGGTCTTAAGTGCGGGGAAAGGAAAAGAGGTCAAGGGGAGCAAGAAAACTCTTACTTGACCAGGACTGTTATGGTGATCTGGCACTGGTATTCTCTGGATGTGACACATGTTTAGAGCTTACTGGTTTTCACGGGGGGCACTTTTGTGCTTTCTTTGGAGATTTACCTTCCTCCTCACCCCCCCCCACTATGGCTAGGAATCTTTCACCTTACCTAGGGCGTATGCATCCCCATTCTGGGTAGTCACTTACTCTTTCCTCTGTCCTTGGGCAGCTTGAGATGCCTGCAACTTCCTTCTTCTGAGGTCTATTTATCCCTTCAAGAAGCCCTCTTGGACAAGATCTAAAATGACCCACGTGGGGTCCTTGTATACGGCTCACTCTAGTCTATGTGTAATGCTCATGCATGTCGTGTGCCGCCAGACTGGGAGTGCAGGCCATTCAATGCTTCCACCTTGCCTTTGTTCTGCCATCAGAGCAGCCAACCAACCCCTTGTTCGTACTTTGGATTTTCCACGTAGGAGTTAGACAGTATTCTACTGAGATCTCCAAACTGCGGGGAATTAATATTAAGTGCCTAAGGTGGTATCCTTAAAACTGCTCTCTCTCATCTGACTTGGGATGAAGAGGGAACTGTCTTTGCAGGAGGGTAAAGTGAGGTGGAACTCATGATATACAAAAAGCACATTCCAAAAACTCTCACCTGGTAGTCAACCACCACTTTTTTAAAAATCCAAAGTATGGATGAGAGATTAAGAATTGTGTAACCTCTTTTCATCCACCCCTCTTGAAAGTCCAGCATCATTGTGCTCTCAGACGTCACTTTGAAGTGTAGTATCTATTGCCTCAGTGCTTCAGCCAAAATGTCTTTTTACCATTTTGTTACACTATTTGTTATCTCTCATTAAATTGTCACTATAATCCTATAAGGTAGATAAACCTATTCTCATCTTAGAGAATACAGAACTGAGCTTCAAAAGGACCAAAGTGACAAGAACAGTTTCTGAATCCAGATCTAACTCAAACTCTTAGACCATTCTAGGGTGGAGGACACATGTGGCTCAGCATAAGTACTCAATAAATATTCATTGAATGCCTAAAAAGCTTATTTTCTTAGATTATAGAGGAACACGAATGCCTTGATATCAATTGATAGGGAGTGAAAAACCACTGAAGAGTCACAGATGGCAGTGGTAAACAGGAAGATGTGATCGAGATATACAAAAGAATTTAGAAGGGAGAAAGTAGAGAGAGAGAGGCACTTTAAGAGGCCATGGAGAGAGTTGAAAGAGTAAGTTATAAAGGACATTGTGAATGCTACTTTGTTAGAGTAATGAGAATAGAAGCCAGGTTAAAAGAATTTAAAGAAAGAATGGGCAACTAGGAAATAAAAGCAGCTACATGCCAGTTACCCACGATATGAACATCTGAATGAAGGTACAGAAATAGGCTGTAAGTCAGAGGAGCTAGCAGGATGAAATAAAGGATATTTTTCTGGGACAGGTAAAAGCTGATTTTATTTGTAGGCAGAAGAGCCAGAAGGTCTGAAGGTGCTGAAAGCAGTTTTTGAAAAGCAAGGACTAGGGGGAGATAAAACATGAGGGATTAACATAGAAGAAAATGAAGGATACATCTTCCTCTAAGACAGGAAAAGAAGAAGGTGGATAAATAAACATCTGTGTGAAGAAGAATAAGGAGGAGGAGAAGACGGAAGAAGAAGAGAGAAGGGGAAGAGAAGGGTGAGGAAGAAGAGGGAGGGAGGGGAGGAATTTAAAGGAAGGGAGGAAAGCAGAGAGGCTGAAAGGAGATTTCACCCAATATAGTAAATCTTTATCAGTAAAGTAAGAATCAAAATAATGGTCAGGAGAGTTAGAGACCAAGAGGTAACAGCATTAGTGTTTGAGGAAGAGTTTGAAACACCCATTGTGCTATGTGTGTTCAGAAATCAACTATGGAAATCAACAGTGGATGAATAAGTACCACCAGCCATCCAGGGCATTATGGTTCAACAGTCTGATTTCACAGAAGTCCAAATCTGCAATACTCTGTGGCCAAGGAGCAAAAGGAGAGAACGGATGTGCCAAGCAATACCCCAAACTGGGCACGCAGGGCATGGGCTAAGGACTGAGAGGGGTTAGTTGGCCATAGTAGGATTAAAATTTCTAGTCATGGCATCCAGACTGCACAAGGAAGCCAAGTGAGGTCAGAAAAAACATTAACAGATTTGTTAAATTATCCTGGGAGTCCTCATTGATGATAAGTATTTTTGCTACTCTGGATTTGGGAAATGGGAAAGGTCTAAGGGAAGAGGTTATGGTTATAGACCAGGCTTATCTGACTCAGGCTCTCAGAAGTAGAACAGCACCTGGGCATCCCAGTGCCAGTTGTGACCTTGTTAGTGAAGAGGTCATGCGCAAGAAAGTGGAAAGTTCATGGTACATGACCTCTTTGATCAAATTGTGAGGAAACCTTGAGCTGACTGGGAGATAAAAGGAATGGTGATTTACAGAAAAGTATGTCTTCAAACAATGAGATTCAAAGAAAAAGGGGCACCATAGCAGATGAAAACTCTAGTTTTCCAGAGGACACATTTTACCTTCTATTCCACAATAGCCATTCTTTTAATTACAGGATCTGAACGGGAATATTTGGGGCGATTATATCCTTTAATTATCGTAAGTTTTAAGTGTTGTTTACAGATTGTTTCTATCAAACACAAAGACCAGAGACCTGGTTTATAGTATATAATGGACTTTGGGCATGACTACCCTTAAACTCTTTTAGAAATATTAGCTACGGTCCCTTTCATATGTCTAGGGAACAATGCCATAGGAACCTTTAATGAAGACACAATGAAAACATATGACTGTCGCTTCCTTTTGTCAACATGGATAGCCTCATTCTGAAAGAAGCATATGGAAGTACCTCAGTATGAGATTTTTATCTCGCCTTTGCCTACCAGTGCCCAGGTATCAAGTCAGAGTCTCCAGTTAGCTAACACATGGTATGGTATCATTCAAATAAGATTATTAGAGTCTGGGGAGGGGGGAATAAAAATCTATGATACCTAAGGCATTAAAGAAACGGAGTCATAAAATCACTTGTGCAAGGTCACAAAGTGAATTGGGGCCACAGACAAGAATCTTTGGATCCCCTTTAGGAAGTTCATTTACTATCCCAGAGATCTTAATATCACCTCAGACACAGAACCCTGTGAAATTTAGGATCGACCTGCATAAAATTCCAAAATTGTCCATCGTTGCCCCTGCCGAGCTCCTTGAACCTTCATGACTGAGCAAGATCAGGCAGCCATCAGCTTTCCTCACTGGGCACACGCTGGCTGAGTCTCCAGCATGCCTGAGAATTCCAGAAAGGGGACCTGAGGCTTCCTTTTAACATTAACACCCGTCCTCCGGCTCTTCTCTCCCTTGCAGCTCCGAATGTCCTGGCTCATCCGTGGAGTCTTGCGGGGAAATGTCTCCTTGGTGCTAGTGGAGAACAAAACTGGGAAGGAACAAGGCAGAATGGTCTGGCATGTTGCCACCAATGAAGGCTTGAGCCTGTGGCAGTGGACGGTGCTGCCTCTTGTCGATGTGGCTGACAGGTGAGCCTCCACCCATTCCTGTCACTCTCTTTTCCTCTATCAGCTAACATGCAGAAAGGGGTCATGTCGTCCCTCCCCCCATCCCTTCTACCCAAGATGCACATCCAGATGAGCACATACATGTCATACAGGCAAATCTGTGCACGTACATACACACGTGCACACCCTGGCTGCAGACACACATGGAGCACTGAGTTTCTCCAGGGCATTTCCAGGCCAGTGAGCCCTCATCTCTTGCATCTCAGCCTGGCCTGATTGGCTGCTTCCAGTATCTGTAGCAGGAAGAAATAAAACTGAACAACTCATATTAGTGCCAAATAATAATCAGGCTTTATATGTATATCACATTTTCTCTTAATGCATTTTGCCTTGTTTTCCCATTTGCCATTTTATTTATCCCTTATTAACAAAAAAGATCTGTGACATAGGTAATACGGACCTGATCATGTTCCCCATTCCTGCCCTTTTACAAGATTCTCATCAAGAACCAAAGAGTTACAGCACCAGCAAGCTGGCCTCCGAGTGAGGACTGGTGCTCAGGTCAGTCCAAGTCCAGGGCTTGGTGGAGTCAGGTCCCAGAGGCAGGTAGATGAGGGAGATGACAAATTCTTCCGTAAATGGAAGAGTGCTTCTACCAGAGGCCCTGGTTCCTGAATTCTGTCCCTAGTGGCTTTATGACCTTGAACCTCCCTGGGTCTCAATTTCCTCATCTTTAAACTGAGAGGGTTAGACTAAAAGATCATTGACTCCATGTGGCTCTGAAACGGAGCCGTAACCACTGAGATCAGCTGCCACTTGTCTCTCCAGGATGGCACCAGTCTGCCACCTGCAGTCAGCCTGGGCCAAGCAGTGCCTGGCCCAGCACAGCAGCTCACGTGACTCCCTGCGGCAGTATACTGAGTCGTCCATGGTTGGTGCACCGATCTGTTCCAGACCAAAGAAGGCAGAGGGCAGAGGGTAGGAGTTATTTCTATAAAGGGGGCAGATGAATGGGTCTGGAGGGGGAAAGCCACCTTTAATAGGCTAAATGTCAAACCCAGCAATCCAGAACAGCCTCTGCATTTAGACTTTTAAAACCCACTCAAATTACCATCCTGGTGGATCCACCTTTGAAAAATGAGGACAGAGGGCTTAAGGCAAGGCAAGGGTGATGCCAGTTGGCTTGCAGCTTTGTAAGTATAAAGTTGGGTCTCAAATTCTTCACCCAAACTTCACAGAGTCTGCTATTTCCAAGAGCTCATAACTTGAGCCGTGCTGTCATGGGAAGAAGCGATTGTCCTCACTCTGAGCACCAGCTTCCCACTCCTTCAGATGTGTGTAGGTTAAAGATCAAAGCCGGTGGACATCCTGAGGCGCAGTGCTGCCCCCAGGACAAATGGATTTAATTAAAGTGGAAGAAGGGGCAGTGTGGGCACTCCCTACCATAGACTGGTCTTTTGTCCTTCGGGATTGTGGGTGTTGTATGCAGTGGATGGAGAACAGTAGGATGATGCCAGAGCCCTCCCTCCTGGGAGATGCTAAATTAATTCAGATGAATCAAAGGGTTTTTTTCTCCTCAATCCAGCAAGTCCTCTCCCTTTCATAATCACTCCAGGGGATTTAGAGCAAGTAAGATGTTGACTCTGTTCACTCCCATCCGCTAGAGTTTCGTTTGAAGGAGACTTTGTTCTCAGCCTCCATCCTCCCTGTTAAAGGCTGTTTACCAGACTGACATTTCCAGTATTGATACTGAGACCAAACTGTCCAGTGGGAATTCAGACAAAGGCCTGCGTGGTTCGATGATGCTTTGTGACCTAATAAATGTGCAATTACAAAACACACGAATGCCCCCATTCACTGGGAGGCTGCCCGCCACTGACATGCTCTGATGTGGGAAGCTACTCCCCCCACCCAGAGCTAGAGATGGTATAGAAGGCATCAAGACCCAGAAGAAAATGGAACTGCAGGAGAAGGAGACACAGCAGTTTTCAGTTGCTAAAATCACCTACCAGTAGATGTGACTACCCCATAAAACTAAAAAAGCACTGTGGATGAAAGAGCATAGGCTTTAGTATCAGATAGTCCCAAGTTTAAAACGGTCTCAGCCACTCACTGGTGGTGTGACCCCAACCAATCACTGAACCTCTCTGGGCCTTGGTGCCCACATCTGTAAAGTAAGTATAGTAACAATACAACTTCACAGGATTGTTACGAGACTAAATAAAACAACTGTTAAAAGCATCTATATATAGTAAGTATCAATGAATTTTATTTCCCGCATCCTCTGTCCTCATCCCTCAGTTAGGTAGTCTCAGATAACTTATTGAAAAAAGAGCACAAGTCACAACCACTGATCTTCCAAGTTGAGCCATGTTCTATAAAACAGACATAATAAAATTTACCTCTGAGGCTTAGGGAAGTAAAGTGCTTGGTAAACTGCCTGGCCCACAGCAGGCGCTCAGTCAGTGATAACACTAACAATAACTAGAATATGATAATAATAATATCTCCCCACCTAATGCCTCAGAAGAGGCTGGGATGGCCAATTTAGCAATAACAACCAGTCATGCAACCCTAAGATAGGGGTGAATGTTCTTCTGAATTTGCTGTCATCAGTGCTGCGTAGACTTCTTTTTTTTAATATTTTTTTATTATATTATGTTAGTCACCATACAGTACATCCCTGCTTTCTGATGTAAAGTTCGATGATTCATTAGTTTTGTATAACACCCAGTGCACCATGTAATATGTGCCTTCCCTACCACCCATCACCAGCCTATCCCATTCCCCCACCCTCCTCCCCTCTGAAGCCCTCAGTTTGTGTGTAGACTTCTTATAAGGGGAAGTCACTGATGAGGAGGAGCAAGAAACACATTCTTCCTTTTCCTCCCAAGGAGAGTGAGCTATAGCTGCCAGATTGCCAGAAAATGAAAGTAGGTGGTGGGAGAGATAGAGGAAGGAAATGTATAAGGGAAAGAGAAGGAAAATGGATAAAAGACAAAGGCTGACTCTCTTTCTCCCCACCCTGAGGTAGGCATTAGCACTTTGTACCCCCTGCTTCCTTAGGCAGGTCCTGGCTTCAGCTATTCAGCACCCACGTCCTGGACAGCTCCTCAACCATGGACCTTGAAGGAGCAGGAACTTTATTACCAATGCTGTCCCAAATCTCCTCCACTCCTAGGTTCCCCAACATTACATTGCATTGCATACATTACAAAGCTTTTTGAAGCAACCTTATTAGGGTTTACAGGTTAGCTCTAAGCTGCTCCTGGGTTCTAAACTCTTCTTTCAATTCAGTTGTGCCTTACTAGATTCTTACAGACTTATGCACCTTCCATTCTCTCCACCTGAAATGTTCTTCCTCTACCTTCCTTCTCCCTAACTACCACTCTTCCTTCACTTTTTGAAGACTTCTAGACTAAATAGTGTACCTACAGTATTTTCTCATGGTTCCTGAAATATCCCTATAATAACTTATCACTCTTTACTATCTTTTTTTTAATACCTGAATATACACACTAACAAGACAGAGATCAAATCTGTCTTATATATCACTATTCCTTGAGCATCTAGAACCATGCCTAACACATCATATGTCCAGTAAATATGTCTTTACAGAATGATGTGTTGAGAGAAATTGCATATATTTCCAAATTCCAGCTGAGTTAACTGAGAATTTCACTTTTTGGAATCCATCTAACATTCTTCCTGTGTTCAATCCAACGAAACAGATAAAATCACATTACAATAAATATTGCTACAAAGTGTTCTGTATATCAAAGCAACACCTATGTCCCATCAGATGAATCCAAGCAGCAATTGTTACTCTTACGACAAGGAATTTTCTTTAGGGACTTGCCTGGTACCTGTGCTTTCTTTATCTCTGGTCACTGTTCTGTCGGAATCACTTTATAAGAAAGACGTTGATCTTAATTGTGCGCCCTAATCCTTGTGAGTAGAGAGAGCTAGAGCTGAACACTTGAGAGCAAAAAACTATATTCACATTGGTGCCATCACATAGTAGTCTTTGTGTGAAGGCTCAGAGAATATGCCATCAGTATATAAAGGTTGATGATAGGGAGACATTGATCCATGGAGTGGTATTTCTTCTGTCCATTTACAAACAGGCAAAGGGATAGAAATAATGCCACAGTCTGTCATCATTATGAAGTGATATTGACCAACTAGGATATCAAACCATACTATAAAGAGTAACAAGAAAAATCTCCGCAAGTAGTGCCCTGATGTTTTGAGCAGTGGCAGCATCCCTCAAATACAGATATGTGCTTTCAAAGTAATTTTGAAGGACAGCACCAATTCGAAGATTGGCTTGATGTGTGCTTACTTTACGTCCACCTCATATAACTAGTTTTCTTCATTTCCTCCCCATTCAACTGCCATTCTTTCTGTTGGAATTAATTCTGCCTTTTCTCAAAATGGAAGAAAGGCATGTTCTCGCCCCTTAATCTGTCAGTCTCTCATAGGGGCATAGTTTTCCTCTTTATAATCATATATCCTAGTAAATTAAACACAACATTCTGACACCATCTTAAGCTTTGACATGCTTACAGAGCAGAAGCAGGTGCTAAGTTTGACTCATTACAAGATGGATTTGGAAACACCATGGATCAAACCTTGTCCCACAAATCACTGCAATCATACAGCCAGATAGAAAGTACATAACTTAACGTGCATGTGGAGGCTCTCTTCCCCAGCATTATCATTATAAAGGCTTTTAGCTGTACCCTATATACATAGTCTAACAAGAAAAAATGTTCCCTCTGAAGATATTTAGATTTCTGTTCCTTTTGTATCCTTTGTCCTAAATGACAAGTAGTGTGTTTGATAAATGCATCTTTCAAATGGGATCCGTTAAACTGAGAGTTATGTCTTCATGTACTTAGGCCAACCTCCACAGAGCCAAGATTTTTCTCATATCCCATTCCTGTTTCTCATCCACAGAACCTCCACTTTAGACGGGGTGCTATCAGTAACAATACTCTCCCTTTGTGTAGCATCTTTCTGTGATGAAAAAGGCATTTTCATTACTTATTCTTACCTGAGCAGAGAAGTAGTAACTTCAGGGAGAAGAAATCCAGAAATTTCCAATGAACCTCCATTTGCAGGTCTAGACACACTCCTAAAAAGCTGTGTTTAATTCAGATTTTTGTAAATTGAATCACAGCTTCGTCCTAGAGCCATGAGCAGAGTTATAAATGATAATGATTGGAGCTAGCTTTCATTGAGTATTTACTTCATGCCCGTCACTGTCACAAATACTTAACATGCGTTATCTCATTCCATCTTTATAGTAGCCCTTGGGGTAGATACTATAATTAATCCCCCTTTTTATAAGAGGCATAGGAGGTCTAAAGAGGTTAAATAATTTTCCCTTAACCCTTAGGCTAGTCTACTTCGTATGTATATGCCTGAGGAAATGAAGACACAGTGCTTGGCATGTAGTAGCAAACTTGGTAAGTGATAGCCATCATTATGAACGAAATATTTTGGTTTGGGATTTTTTAGGCCACACCTCTTATTCATTTTTAGTTAGTTTATTGTCTTTCCTTTGTATCTTCCACCACGGAAACCCATCGTCTGCTCCCCCAGCCCCAGCTCCTGCTGAAGACCACTCCCCACCAAGCCTTTGCCTACTCCCCTTCCCTCACACCTCCAGCCTGGGCAACACCACCAGCACAGGGAGAGTCTCTCCTTGCTCTCCTGGGACACAATGGTCCCTTCCCCAAGTGCCTTTTCAAGTCACCACTCCAGCATGTGTTTGACTATCTCCACTTCAGAACTAGAGCATAAGTCCCAATAGCCGTTTTCATTGGCAAATGTATTCATGTACCATGTCTAACAAAAGCATAAAAATAAAATACATTTAGTTATACATTTAACAAATTGCCCTCGAGTAGAGAATAAAGTTCACTTACATAAGGACCAACACAGAAAATCTAGGTCATACCATGGCTACATGGTCCCCAGGAGAAGCCAGCAGAGGGTCAGGCCCTGCCTGGATGCTTCACCTTCTGCCCTTGCCTTCCCTTCTGCAAAAGTTTCCATTTGTAGCTGTTTTGTCTCCACCAGTCCCAGGAAGGAGAGGTGCCAATGGAAGGAGTGGACGTCACCCCTGCAAGCCCCACAAACCAGTGTCTGCTGCCCCTCTACTGGGCAGGCTGTGTCAGCTGCCACAGCAGCTCCTGCAACTCCTTATACTCAGCCCCATATTCCTTGCACCCGTGATAGCCATGCACCTGCCTCCCAGAGTGCTTTACCCCCTCACAACTCCAGGTGCCTACTCTGTCCCACACTTTGGGGTAGCTGGGGCAGATGTCATCCCCATTTTCAGGTGAGAAGATGGAGGCACAGAAGGGTTAAATCAAAGTACAGGTAGTTAAGCACTGGGGCTCTTCCTCGGAGCCCCTTCCATCTCCTTTCAGTCCACCAGAGAATACCTGTGAATGCTCTGGTGTAAATGGTACTAACCTCCAGAGTCATCCAGATGTTATGTATGTATCCAGCCAACACTTACTGCCCTACTTGGTACCAGGTGACAGGCTTACCTGGACAAGCAATGTATTTCAGCCCCCTAGGGATGTCATCTAAGGGGGAGCCTGGTAGGAAATCAAGACCTTTGCATCACAGGGCAGTCAAGGCCAAGGAAGAGGGAAGCACAGACAGAGAGAACAGCATGAGACTCAATAAAGCCACAGCTGTTGGGGCTCCTCGCTTGCCCAATGGGCTCCTCTCTGGTAGCCGGTTTGGGGTTCTTTCTCTGCCAGATATGCCCACACTAACAGAAGCAGGGAGCAATGACTCTCCCCCTGGGTAGTCTGCATTTGTTGATTCATTCACTATCAACAGATGCACATCAGGGACTCACTCGGAAGTGGCCCCACAGGCTTCAAAGTCAGAGGTGGGGGCAAAGGGAAGGGGAAGATCTCAAGGTTCTCTTTCCCAGGTGGCATCTACCCATCCCGAGTGAGTCTGACTGCCCTGAGTCCATGTACGCAGGCAAAACTCAGCACTTCCAGGGCCCTCTTCCCAGTGGGTAACGAAGAAAAGGTGTTCTCTGCCCCTAGCCAGCTGTGGCAGTACAAGTGTCCCTTCCCAAAGCTACAGGGGCTGGGGATCACTGCATGCTTATTAACATCAGCCTGACTCAGTCCTCTGAACTGGGAGAAAATGGTAGGCTCCAGGGCAATTTTAGGCCAAACAGGGTGAATAGCACTGACTAAACCCAGCAAGTGCAAGGCCCTTCATGGACAACTTGACTTTGCTCTCCTTACCTTCCCCCAGAAAGATGAGGGAACTAACATCCCAGAGCACTAGACCACACTCCTTAAATCCACTGCCTTACTCAGGCGTGTCCCTAGTCCTGGAGAGGTGTAGAGTGTGCGCTGGAGGATGGCTGTAGCTGTAAAGAGTATGTCAGAGTCCTGCAGCCAGCCAAGGCTAACTTTACCCATCATCCTACCCCCAGGAGGGAGTTAGCCATCAACCCAACCACATCACGTACATGGAGAACACCTAAGTAACTAGGTTTGTGCTACATGATATGTTAGTTGGGTAGCACTACCCAAAGTAACATTAAACCTCCTATTCTCAGGGATGTACAAAAAGAAATGTATTTCTTGCCCATGTGGAATCCAAAATGAGTGTGCTAGTTGGAGAGTGGCCTTCCATCTGGTCATCCAGGGGCCCAGCCTCCTTCTCCCTGCAGCTCAATCCTTTTCTCCAGTTTAGGAATCCTTTGTGTTAAGACAGCCAATGGAGAAAGAGCATGGGGGGCAGCTCACATAGGAAGATTTTTGTGAGTCATCGCTTCAGCTCACGTTCCATTGGCTAGAACTCAGTCACACGGCTGTGCTTGCCTGCAAGGGATGCTGAGGAATGTAGCCTAGCTGTGTGTCCAGAAGAAGGGGAAATGGGTTTGATGCGGAGAAAAAGAAAAGATATGTTGTGTCATGGAATTAGCCAAGGAATATAGCCCCTATCTCTGGGTGTCTATCAAAGTGTCACTTGAGAATACCAATTCCTTATTTAGCTACTCTGAGCATTGATCAGTCTTTCCCTNNNNCCTTCATAATTCAAGGCTGAAATCAATTCTAGGATCTATTCTAAATCATGAATGTTTCATTCCCAAAATTGTATGATGTAGCAAAACCTTACTTTCTTGCAGAAATCACCCCAGAATTTCCCTCACTGATTTTTTCCTTTCTAAAATCAAAACATAAATTAAACAAAAAGTATTTTTGAGAAGGCTTAAAACTAGCAGAATACCATACGACAGTGGTTGAAAAACTTAGCTAACCATGTTTTTTCAAATTCTTTTTTTTTTTTTAAAGATTTTATTTATTTATTTGACAGAGATAGAGACAGCCAGCGAGAGAGGGAACACAAGCAGGGGGAGTGGGAGAGGAAGAAGCAGGCTCATAGCAGAAGAGCCTGATGTGGGGCTCGATCCCAGGTCGCCGGGATCACGCCCTGAGCCGAAGGCAGACGCCCAACCGCTATGCCACCCAGGCGCTCCTCAAATTCTTTTTTTTTTTTTTAATAATGCAGAGCCCTGGGCTCCAGACACAGAGATTCTGACTCAGGAAGTCACATATGAGGCCAAGGATACATATATATTTTTTTTAAGTTTCATAAGTGATTTTGATGTTTGGCCACATTTGGAAGTCACCAGCATAAAATGTCAGATTCGAATGTCTTGTGGGCAAGACAGGGAATTGAGTGACTAGGGAAGGATCCTTGTCACATTGTCAGCAAACGTATAGTAAGCCCCCATCAAGCACAGAGGATGGAAAGGGGTGTGTGACCCAGCTTCTTGCCAGGCTGCTGGGGGTGGAGAGAGACACAGAGCATACACACTGACAGGCAAACAGCAATACATGTGGGATTGTGCAGAGTCCCAACAGCACGGCCAGTGTTCAAATGGTATGGTGACCTCCCTGTCATGGAGAATGTGGATTATTATAGGACAGACCTTGAGAAAAATTTAGATCTTCCAGAAGTGGGACAGGGCCAAGAGCATTCCAAAGAAGGCCTTCAGGATGAATGGAGGCTTATAGTCAGAAAAGTTTTATGTGGATCCCAGAATAGGCAACTAGGTCATGTCAGAGAATCCCGAGCAATATCCTTGGGAGAAAGTGAGCAGGGATACGGGGCCACATATTTTGGACTCTGCACTGTGGAGGATGGGAAACCAGAATAAGGAGGCTGTTGAAAGCTCTGTGAGGGACTAAATGTGAAATGCTCTGAGCCTCGAAATAGAGCTCAGAAAGGGGGAAGAGGGGCTGGAGGAAAAGAGGCCTCTTCTGCCACCTTCCAAATGGCACCAGGGGCCCAGGACAGCCTTGGGCCAGCCCTCCCAGAAGAGGGGGAGAGACGTGGCTGGTGGCTGGTGGCTCAGCAGTGCAATGTGCAGCCGGGCATAGCTGTGTACAAATCAAACATTCATAACTCTGAAAGGATCTGGCTCTGTGTCTTTCTCAGAAAATATCCCAGATCACTGGAGCAAGGAGTAGATTAGCAATTCTGAGCTTTAAATCCTATTTCTAACACTGATTTACTGTGACGTTGGGGACAAGTTGTTGCTTTTGATTGCTAAGTTTCCACAATCACGAGTGCAAAGCAGTGAGACAGATCCTGCCTGTGAGCCTGGCTTGAAGAAGTAGTCGCTCAAAATGGCAATAAGTGAACCCCTTTAGAATAAGAGGGTGTTCAGATCTGCTCAAGATTTCCTTGGTAATATCCACAGTTCAATTTACAAGTCAACAGATGCACATGTTTTTCATAACTCTTAGTGCCTCTGAAAATGTAGACCTAAGTTCTCAGCCCTTCTCTCCCCAAGCACAAGGTAGAATTTAGGGGAAAGCTGGACTGCTGATATTTGAAACAAAACAGAATCCAATTCTATACAGGCTGTTCTCTAGTATCTCATCGGTGGTCACCACTTCCACCCTCACTCTGTGCAGGTAATGCATAGTCTTTATCTCACCTGAGTCCCATACCTGGGTTTCCGGTTCCCTGATCGGCAGCCTTCCTACACCTTCAATATACACCCCCAACACTTGGCTCTTATGGATTCTTCTGTCCATAGCCCTACCGTTTTCCTAGACGTTCAATTCTTTAAAGTCTTTCTTGACTTCTCCCTCTCACTGCCCAGATTCAGTGTTTTCCCAGGTTGTACAATCTAGCTCTATGGGGGCAGAAATAAAAAGGTGATAGAAATCTCCTAGTCACTGTATAATATGAATCACAAGGCTTCTGAATTCCTCAAGGTCAAGGTCGATGTCTTGTGCGTCTCTATACCCCCAGCTGCAGACACAGTGCTTGAACTTGGAGTAGGAGCTCAAATAATCTTTGCTCAAAGGCAGACGGGGAGATATGGAACTTCTAACACTGCTGAAGCAGCACAGATTTCTAATAAAAATATAAAACAGGAACAATGAGCTAGACTCTCCCATGCTAAAGAAAAGCTTCCACTATAAAAAAAAAAAAATACCCACATTACATGGATGATTTTTTTTTTAAACCAAGATGGTGCCTAACAAATTTCAGTGACTTGCTCGGGGTCCTACCAAGTATGTAGCCCAGTCCTCATTGCACTCTACCTTTTGAAACTCAGCCCTCACCAAGCAGACAAAACTGCTAATTCACCCTCATAAAGATATTTCTGTTAGGAGACAAGGGAACCAGCAACCACCCTTTTCCTGGGTCTTCTCACCGTGGAGAGGGCCTCTGTCTCTGACACCATCTCAGCTCTCAAAGCCATAATCCCACACAGCAGCAAAGAGTACAGGAAGAGGCCAGTGTTGCTAATGTCTCTGTGTCCTGAGAAAGGTGCAGTGGACATCCCAGTCTCTTGAGAAGAATGGATGCAGGGGCCATCTAGCTCTGGACAGCCTTCCAGAGGCCCGGACTTGTTCCAAGGGATCCCTGGGGCAAGTGCATGACCTCTCCTCCCTCTGGGCACTCGACAGCTTTGAGCCTGTTGGCCAGGTGTATTTGTACACAGGCACATCCCCTGCCAGGCCAGGCCTCGTAGAAGCAAGATCTGACCTTCACCTTTCCCCTCAAACCTAGGGCCCAGGGAGAGTGCCATATGCTTGATGCAGAATGAGAAAAATAAAAGAGCAAAGTGGGAACTTGCCAGAGAAGGGCTTCTTCCCGCCCTGCAGTCTGGCGGAACAGCCTCGTGGCAGGCCTTGCCGATTGGTGGCATGCCAGGGCAAATGTGGGAACCAGAACCATGAGTCACACACAGCCAGTGCCTGGAAGCTGGGGACTGAGATTGTTGAAGAGTGAGAGTGATTCTCTGTGCTTGCTCAGCTTGGCTGAAAACTCATTTTCTCCCCTATTCCTCCCCAAAGGACTCCTTCACAGAAGCCAAGTCATTGTGAAAGATTTCTATGGCCCTTGGCAACCTGGGAATCACTCTGTAGTGACTCCCCCTCACTACTATGGGGGTCATGATGCCCAGAGGGGAAACCAAGTCAGAGGATGGTAAATTCCTTCTGAGAGTTGGGGCTGAGCAGGAAGAGAGGGTCTGGCCTTTATTGTCTAGCCCCACTTCACTGTCGCAGAGCCAGACTTCTAGAGTCAGGTAGGCCGCACATGTCCAGCCCTGGCCCTGGTGATCTGAGCCAGGCTGATCCCGGGAACCCAAAGCTGGCCATCGGCCGGGCCAGGCCGCTCCTCTTCGACTGGTAACTGAAGTCAATTATGCAGATAATAGGATGGATGCGGCGGGGCTTTTTCATCACATACATTATTCTAATAGAAATGCATACCGCGACCCGAGCTTTGTGACAGTCCATTTTAGAAGACTTTTGCCGAGCAAATCAAGTGCACAGTGAGAAATTGGAGAAAGCATTTTTCCTCAGCAGTATCTGCCAGCTCTATCCTAAGCAGCCAGAGCCCAGACAAGCCCCAGCTGCGAAAAGGGATGCAGAACACTCCCCCCCTTCCGAGCCCACTAAATGGTCCAGAGGAATCTGAGATGTGGTGCCCATCCGTTAAATGAATGCCTTTTACCCAGGCCGGCCATTCTTTCTCACTCTCTCTCTAAAGCATTGCTATTCCCTCAGTCCACATTCAGACACACACCTTTTTGTCAGCTACTTAAAATCATTAAGTGAACTTAATTAGGTTTGTCAATCCCTAAGGCTGCCAGGGTGGCAAATAAGGCATTCTATTCACTGTCCATTAACAGTCTGTTGCCTGAACGAGCCTGCGCGTTTTCGGAGCCGTGCACGGGCAGCATGAGCATTTCCTACACAGAGATCTGCCCAGTGAGTCTGGGAGACACCCAATTTCAAGGCTGTCCGCTCTCAACCTGGCCCGCTGCCCCAGTGGCCACCTCCCCAAATCCCCTGGGCCAATTTTCAACAAGCCTCTCTGTAAAGCTGAGCAAGAACAGAGTCAAGGGGTACATTCTTTGTGCGAAGACAGGCTCCAACCAAGATCTCAAGCCAAGTCTGTTTTATCAACAAGTTCCAAACCCCACCAGCTGGAAAAAAGAGAAAAAGCAACAATAATCCGTGCAATCAAAAGTGTCTTATTTGGAAAAAACTGAAAGAGCTGAGCAGGTGTGAACTATTGAGGGGCAGGGAGTGAAATCAATTGCTAAAGGCTAGAAAAAGCTCAGCTGCCATGTTCTTAAATAGCACAGATGAGTGAGGGAGCTGGAGGAGCCCCAAAGAGTTCACTCTTCCCTTCTCCTTGACCAGGCTGCCCACGGAGAGGGTGGGCTAGGTTCTTCTGAGAGGGGGGCTCTCATGGGGGCTCAGCTTTCTTTCTCCACACAGAGTTAAGGCTTTGGGATAACAAGCAGTGGAGTAACTAAATGTTTGTTAGAACCACCTGACCTTCGTAATCCTGGCAGTGATGTGGCATGGGCCTCGCCTTTCCTTAGACCCAGAGAAGTCCAACTGATAACATGCTAGAACTATCCCGCAAGCCCCGAGCTGTCCACCTGGTGCACACTAGAACTTTCTCTCAGTCTCAGAGCACTCCATCTGGTACATGCTAGAACTTTCCCTCAATCCTAGAGCCGTCTAACTGGTACATGCTAGAACTTTCTCTCTGTCTCAGAGCACTCCACCTGGTACATGCTAGAACTTTCCCTCAATCCTAGAGCAGTCTAAACGTGCATGCTAGAACTTTCTCTCAGTCTCAGAGCACTCCACCTGGTACATGCTAGAACTCAAGACCCGAGGCCGCAGCTGACCCTGGAGAGTGAGTTGGTATCTATGCTTTTGGGGGAGTGCGACAGGAAAGACAGGTTGCACCAGAAAGACTGAGAGCCTTGAGGAAGTCTCACCCATCTTCAGCTGGGAGGGGGGAAGCAGAGTCCGGAGCAATCTCTTCTTCCTCTGAGGTTCAGCTGAAGACACTCAACCAGGTACCATCCAAAGCAGAGAATCCTGAATCTCCTGAATCTGGGGGGCCCTGATGGCCACCTGGCTCTCAGCTAGTGCCCCAAAAGAACAGAAATTCCCAGATGGGTCCTGCTGTCCCCTCCCTGCCCCAGCACCTGCCATCCCCTGACCCCATTCCCAGAATGCCTCTGCTTCACCCCTGCCACCCCCACACCCCAGGATGACCCACCTTCGTCCCCGCCCTCCCTGCAGCCTCTGGAGTCTGGAGCATTTGGGGCAGGGTCTGCAGGGTGGCCTTGTGGGTGGACAGAGGCCATGTTACATGTTTACTTCTGGTTCGACATCTGATTGAGTCTTCCCTGATTGTTGGGCGTGTTCCTGACTCCAACTATGTGCAATTCGCAGTGTCAATCAAACTCTTTTAAACAGCAGCTGCCACTGCTGTTGCCTTGCAGAGCACTTTAGAAACTCTTCTATTTAGAGACCATTCCAGCCCCAGCCTGCATCATGCCTTCCATGCTAAGAGGCCCAGTGGCGGGTTGAGAACCTTGCAGCCCTAATCTCTCAGTAATGAAGAAGGAGGGCAGAGAGAAGGGAGGAAGAGCAGAGAGGGGAGCGGAGCCATGCGGTCTCCCTGGAAAGGGCCCAGTTAGGGCAAAACAGGGGTTTTGTCCCTCTCCCCCCTGCTCAGCGGGCACACACATGTCATTCACTTGCTCTGGCACCCCAGGCTCCCTGGAAGGACTCCCGGGTCGCTCAGCACCAGGCCTGGCCCCTCAGCCTGTAGATGACGGGTGAGAAGGTGGGACCCAGAGCAGAGAAATCGGAAAGGTGAGCCATGGGGCCTGACCCACTGCTCCTCCCCCAGGGATGGGATTCTTTCTAGTCTCCAGCCCCAAGTGGCTCTGTGCACCTGTCTTCGTGCTGCCTGCAAGCAGCATCTCTCTCACCCTGGCAACCGCTATAAACAGAACAAGACGACAGTGTTAGGGCCCCTGTTTGCCGCCCTGAGAATTCCAGGCCTGGCTGTGTCCCAGCTGACACAGGCTTGAGCTGGGAGCTCATCCGCAGACCGCGTCCCCCGGGGAGATCGAAGGAAACCGGGACCTTGCCACAGCTCATAGAGAAACCTGATGCTGTGCGTTGATACACACGTGCCACTCACCATCTCTGCGTCCTTCTGCACCCCTCACACGCCCACCACAGGGGCCCGGCCCTGCGCTGAGCCATCCCTCACTCCAGTGCCTCCACTGCAGATGCCCTCCCCCCTCACCGTTCCCCAGCCCCACATCCATATCTCTGAGTCCTCGCCTTCCTTCAAAACCAACTTAAATGCTGCTTGTCTGTGAAGAAACCTCAGTGGGGTTTACTGTTAATACTTACAGCCTGCCCTGTGTTGGTTACAAACACTCCCAGGGATCAGAGTCAAATTATTTAATATTTTACAATGGGTCAGGCACTGCACAGAGCAACCCCGATGGACACTGACAGTGGATAAGACGCCAGACGAGACCCCTGTGCTGTGCAGGGGGTTAACCTTTCAGTTGCTGAATAATGGGGAAGACTAGGGGTATGAGGGGAGGGGCCAGGCTGCCTGAGGCAACAAGCAGGGGACACTTGGAGGACAGTAGCTCTTTATCGGTTGGTACAGAAATATTTTAATAACGACTTCGGCTCCACCAGGGAGCACCCGCTGAATATCAAGCCTACCCATTTCTACTGACCCTCCACACCCAAAAAGTGAAAGAGGTCTCCTCGGAGTTTCAGCAGTCCTGAAATCGAGCCCTGAACTCCAGAATGGATTAACCTATGGAACAGTCCCTCAGAAAGGGAAATGCTTCTGTGCTGGAGACATAGGGGGTGCTGTGGACTGCTCCCCTCTCACAACTTCTCCGCGATTAGGGAAGGCTGACCCAAAGGACAGCTGTGAGCCAGGCATCGGCACACGTCCGCCAGATGCTGAGTCCTGACAGGTGACCAACCCACGCTGCTCCTTACACACGCTCCTCTTCACACACCTACAGGTTCTGGCTGCAGATTGTTGCGTGGTGGGGCCCAGGATCCAGAGCCACCGTGGCTTTTGACAATATCTCCATCAGCCTGGACTGCTACCTCACCAGTGAGTTCACCCTGTCCCTGGCACTTGCCCCCAACCCGGACAACCCCGGGCCTCGCTATCCCTCCCACCTTCCCCGGGGCACACTCCTCTCTCTCCCTTAAACCGAGCCTCGCTTAACTCAGCCCATGGGGTCTTCTCTGTTCCAGTCAGCGGAGAGGACAAGATGCCACAGAATACAGCCCCCAAATCAAGAAATCTATTTGAGAGAAACCCAAACAAGGAGCCAAAAGTCTGGGAAAACACAAGAGAGACCCCCATCTTTGACCCCACAGGTAAGGGTTCAAGTTACAAATTTGAGCAAAGTCATTTTTGTCGTCGTCGTTGCAAAAGGCAGAAGCAAGATGCGGGCTATGACGGCAGTGGGGGTCTGTGTTTAAAGAACGGGCTAGTCAACCTTTAAAAGGACCGTCACCTGTACCCTGGCCATGGGGCTCTACGAGGAGGTTGTTTGGGTCTCTTACTGCCTGGCTGAATGGAGAGTCTGGAAGTTGAGCAAAGGAGCAACTCTCCTCTGTGTCTGGGGAATACCCAGACACCAACATGGGAGAACCAAACTGATCTCCTTTCCTCAAACTCGGTCCGTTGAAACCATTCCCCATTTACTGAACAAAGCAAACCTTACATCAGATTTCTTCTCCTCGTAAAGAGGGTTAGGCCCTGAATTACCTAGCCGTCACAGGTAAAGGCCCCCAAGCTTCAGGTTCAACACATTTCCCCAAAGCTTGGCTCCCTTCCAAAGCTGTCTGATCCAGCATCTTCTGGGCTGAAAGACTTCTCATAGGGACTCTTGCTGCTTCAAACACAGGCCTCTTCAGCCTCTGGCCCTAAGCCCTGGTGTGACTTCTCAGCTCTTCTTTGTACCAGGAGGAAATCTCTTAGAATCAGTCTCCAAAGCCAGAGTGATGTTCCTTGGCAGTTATTAGACCTGTGAGCCTGGCCCTAGAGAAGCTGGGGCCTGACACCAGCAGGTCAAGGGGTTCCCCCAGGTGGGCTGGGTGCCTGGGTGTGGGAGTGAAGTAGGTAACCTGGAGAAGCAGGTGTACAACATGTCCACCCACACTCTTTTTCCTATAAAAGGTTACTTTATTAAAATAACAACAGATAAATGATAAATGTCTAATTTCTACTTACAATGTGAAATCCTCGTTTAGTACATAGTACGAAGAAAAAAACAAGTGGAGACTTACAGCTTCACGCTAAATTCATTGACTCAACTTATTGCGTAAATATCGGCTTTGCTTTGTCTTCGAGGAAAGAAACCCCTTCCTTTCTCTGCCTGAAAAGCTGCCCCAGGTGTAGCTCTCTCTGTCCCCAGTTCCTGCCTGATCTAACCCAGCGGCCAGACCAGGGGAAAGAGTTCATTGCTGTTCCCCTCACCTCTCCCCTCTCCTCCCTTCACCTTTAATTAAAACCTCAAAACACCTTTTCATTCGTCCACCTGCAAGGGGACCTGCCACCTCTCTCCGTTTCCCTGCTCTGCCTCATCGTTCATGAAAATGGCTAAGGTGAGGGAGGAGGCCTTCTGTTCGTTCGCCGCCCCTCCCCGCCCTCCCACCCCAGTGCCGGACCTCCAGGACTCCCCGGGCCCTGGTCACTGACTGCCTCCCTGCGATGGATTCAGGACACGTTGGGCAATCCTCATGGCAAGCCCTGGCCCCGCCTCACCACCAGCACTGATTACATAGCAGGGGCTCTGGAAACACTTACGGATTGATGGGGTGGCAGGGGGTTGGCGCCAGTGGCCCTTGAGCCTTGAGCTCAGTTCTCGGATGTTGGCAGCCAGCACTTAGGAGAAGCCATCCACCCCGCCTGACTCCCCGGTTTATTGCCATCTAACTCCCACTGTCCCTAAAAGGCTCAGCGATGAGGGTCTGCCCAGTGGCCACTCGGACTAATGAAATCACGCGGCGGCTGGAGAGCGGCGATGCTCCCCCACCGCCTCCAAATAAAATCCGAAGCGAGGGGCTGCCTGAGAGGCTGGAGCTTCCTCTGCTGCCCAAGTCAGCCTGAGAGCAGGAGGCAGGTGGCTGGGGGTCAGCATTCTGTCTCCAGACCCCCTTCTGGAACAACCCCACCTCCAAGGGATGAGGACGCTGAGGCAAATACAGCCCCAAGCACCCTTAGTAGATTCCTTGGAAAGGCTTTAGAACACTGAATACATAGGCAGTGCTTTCCCAGAGACCCGCTCTTGCCCCCCGGGGAGCTAGAGGAGGGGGAGAAACTGAGGCAGGCTCCCAGCCCCTGCTGACAGATGTCCCAGCCCCACCATGCTGCCCACCCCCCACAGGACAAAGCCCATCACACCACCTGAGATGCCACTTGGCCAGGGAGAACAGGCCACCTTGGGTCTATGCCGAGACCCTCCCTCACCTGGCTTTCACCTAAACCTACGCACACTTCTTGCACACGTCCTCTGTGGCCAGTTATGTGCTCAGAGATGCTGAGCTGAGCAAGACCCAGGTCAGGCGGTCAAAGAACTCCAGTCTGCAGTTGGATGGGGAGGGGCGGCCTGCAAATTAGCAGGTCATGGCTGGCAAGGTGAAGCTGAGCCCAGCTCAGAGCTTCTGCCTGCCAGGGCCTCTAGAGAAGAAGAAAGTGCTGCGATGGGAGGGGAAGGGAAGAAGCGATCAAGGAGCATGCCTTCCTGACCCTGGGCTGGGGTGTTTCAGACACCAACCCAACCAAACCTCACTCTGGCCAAGGAGAGTTGCTGGCATTACCACTGTGGGATGAGAAGATGGTCTAGAGGGATGCGTCGCCCGCTGGTAGGGAATGGAGCCAGGATGTGACCCTGAAGTCTACGTTCTTTCAGCCAACTAAGCCACGCCAGGTAGCCAAGTCCAAAGATAAACACGACACATGGGAAAGAGCAGGAGAGCATCTCGGAGAAAAGGCCCTGCACAGCCAGTAAATACATCAGCTCCCGGCCTTCCAGCAAAGGATGGGGGAGACGAAATCACAAGATTCCTTCCCAAAGTTCAGTGCTGTCAGCTTCCGCTGGGCTGGAACGAGGGCGGCTGGTGGCATTTCAGTTCTCCTCCTGACAGGTGTTAGAGCAGCCCCTAAAAACACAAAGGTTACACGGGGGCTCTTGAAAACAGTCTCCCTAAACACTCTGCACGTCCCCTAAGTCAGCCCCACAATGAAGCCCTGGCCTCCAGGTCTGGGGCTTCCCTCACCCCGAAGCCCACGGGGCAGAGCTGAGCCACTGGAACATCGAGGCAGGGAAAAGCCTGTCCAGGTGCTTCACGAAGCGTTCTCGGAACCCTGAGTCACTTTAGCTAATCAGATGAAGAAACTGAGAGAGAAAATGGGGCGAGTATTAAGTCTGGGAAAATTACATCTGTCAGCTTTGCACGTACAATTACGCTAACCAAATGCTTGGGATAATGCAATCACAGGGCTGCAGAGTTTCTCTCTCTCTCTCTCTCTCTCCCTCTCTCTCTCTCTTTCTCTCCCTGCAGTAATGAATGTGCAAGCAGGCTCTGCCTCCCCCACGAAGCCCAGATAAGGACAGGCAGGACCCCCAAGGCCCACGACCCTGCCTCAGCTTCCTTACCCCTGTCTCCTTCTCCTGTGCGCTCACGTGTTGTGTGGGGAGAGCAGGAGGGAATCAGCTTCAGTAAACTTACGTAAGACCGAGCCCAAACCTTGGGCCCAACCCACGAGTATCAGTAACTCACAGAGCCCTGGCATCAAACCACACCCTCGCCTCTGAGTTGGTTAGCGACTGTTGGTTTACTGTTTTCTGAGTACCCATCTCTTGCCGAAGGGTGGGGGGACAATTAAAACTGTGTAGGATCACGAAAAGAGCCCTGGACCAGGACTCAGCAGCTCTCTGCCCAGCCTTGGCAGGCCTGCACGAGCAGGCTGTGGTCCTGGGGTGGGTCCTGCCTGCTCGGCCTTCGCTCTCCTCATCTAGCAGCTGGGGCATGTCAGCAAACCTGCAAGTAGCAGAGCTCAGAGGAGAGGCACTAATGTCAACACAGGCAAAGGCAAGAAAGCGGCTTCTTTCAATAGTCCAGGTTTCAAGGAGACAGTCTCCAGGTCCCTCCTCATCACCAGCCCCGTAGTTTTAAGGGCTGAAGGGATAGGGTGTCAGGGAGCCAGAGCTTCCCTGGCCCATCTCTCTAATTAACCCGTGGCACTGCTAATGTGCCCAGCAGAAAGGGTGACAGACTGTCCATTTCCACACATGCTCCTATGACTCAAGAACAGATGCCAATTTCAATGAGAAAGTTTTATGTGTTTCATATAAATTGATTGAGTCTATTTCTGCTAAATGCATTATCCATTCACCACAGAACAACTATTAGAGTTAATAGAATTTGTAGCTAGAGCCATTATGATCCAAGCATGGCCTTCTGGGGATGACGGCATTATGGCAAGGCAGGCTTGCCAGGGCCCGGCCCCCTTGCTCAGAGCCTGTCTTCTCGTTTCCACAGAGCCTTTTGCACTCAGGCGCTGCAGGCCCGCCAAGCTCACTTCAGCCGCATACCCAAAGAGTGAGGAGTCACCTAGTTCCCGAACAAATGGATGTATTCTAATCCAATCCCAAACAGATCACAGCATCCTGTCACCTGTTGGCACCACAGACAGCTACCTGGAGGGAGCTGGGGGGACCTAGGGTCCCTGCTTTTGCCTTAGCTCTTTACTGTGCATCTGTCGGGGAGGCAGGAGGCCCCCAGGTGCGGGGAGGACAGGAAACAAGGGTAGAAGCACCAGAAAGCCCCCCTCACCCTGGCGGTGAGGGGGTTGGGGGACTCCTGTTGGCCTCTTGGCTTCATTCCATCATTAACAGCCTTCCCCAGAGATGCCCAGTGACAGAATCTGG
The DNA here is from genome assembly GCF_017311325.1 of Ursus maritimus. NCBI lineage: Eukaryota > Metazoa > Chordata > Mammalia > Carnivora > Ursidae > Ursus > Ursus maritimus. Next base: position 22,713,064 of record NW_024426774.1, on the reverse strand, counting down.
GACTTCCCAAGTGCAGCAGGGACCCAGATCCACCCAGGGTTTTCTTCCCCTACACCATCTGCCTCCGGTCACCTTGCTAGGGGAGGGAGGACCCAGAAGGGCTGCTCGTTCACAACGAAGATTCCTGGTCTCCACGGACCCGTGGGATCTGTCTGTCCAGGAAGAGGAGGTCACACTCTGCATTTGTAACAAACTCTGCAGGAAAGCCTGATTTGAAATAAAGTTTCGCAGCCCCAAAGGGCAGGCTGCTGTCTTTAAAGTAGATGAGGAGGAGCCTAGGCCTGGGGAAGGTGAGGGGCTGGCTCAGAGTCACATGGCATACTTTTAGGTTTTTCTCTCTCAGACAGCACAGCATTTTGTCATCTCCTCTTTACACACCTAAAACCACCCGTCACCCGGCAGCTGTCCCGGGCTCTTCTGCGTGCGTCATCTCTTGTACAACCCGCCTTTTACAGATGAGGAAACAGGCCCACGGGGTGTAAGTAACTTGCCTTAAGTTACACGACTTGTATAAAAAGCTGAAACACCTGGTCTTTGTAAAAATCATATAGAAAAGTTAAGTTTTCTAAGCCAGGTAGCATTTGGAAGGGCAAGTTGTGATAAATCTTAAAGGAATCCTACTGTTGACTAGTCTTCTAGAGGAATCTCTTCTCTGAGAAAAAAAAACCCTGTGTCTAAAGTTTTTGCTTCGAGCACATCTGCACCTTCACTGATACGCCAAATGGCACGCTAGGCACACGTGTGCCCACACACGTGGGGAAGCCGATAACTGCAGCCAACGGCACCCCTCTGTGCACCCCAGTCCCCACTGGTGCACATGGACCACACTTTCGTTAGCACCCATTCAACAGGGGGAAGCCGTTCCTTACGACTTGGGCAGCCGTGGGCCGTAGACAGAATCCTGGGGACTTGTTTGGGTGGCTGGCCATTTTCCTGCTCATCTGGCCTGCTTTTTTTTTTTTAATAATATTTTTTTATTATATTATGTTAGTCACCATACAGTACATCCCTAGTTTTTGATGTAAAGTTCCATGATTCAACCAAGTATCGTGGATTATCACCTGTTTATAGCAAGGGAACTCATGAAGCACCAGCCTTAACAAGGCTTGTGGGCCCCCAGTCCCCGTGTCAGGTTCCATGGCCGCCCAATTACCATGTCACTCTTCATTGGAGAGCGGCTCCCTTCCCTGGGAGCTAACCAGGCCGGGCTCGGGGAAGAGAGGCGGCATGGAACAAATTCGTGATGCGGGATCCCCGTGTCTGACGTTCAAGAGTCTTCCACTGCAAGAGGCTTTGTGTGTTGGAGACCCCATCAGCATCCCCAAGACATGGCCTGTATGGTTGCCGAGGGAGAAAAGCCCTTCCGCAGGGATCTGGTGACGGTGCAGGGCAGACGGGAAGGCTCAGTAGGAGGATTGCTCTCCACCCACCCCCGACAGAGCCCCCACCAGCAACAGCTTCCGGAGCCAACAGCCCACCATTGCAGGCGCCCCTTGGATCTGTACCCGGTTACTAAACATGTTCAGCTTCTTTCCTTTGGTCCTTACAGCCCCCCCGCCCCGGCTCCTTGAGGGTAGACGTCACTATCAGAAAGCATCGCTTTGTGTGTGTGTGTGTGTGTGTGTGTTTGTTACTGAAATAGAGTTGGCACACGACGTTATGTTAGTTTCAGGCGTACAACACAGTGATTCAGCAAGTCCGTACGTTATGCTGTGCTCACCACCAGTGTCGCTGCCATCTGGCACCACACAACACTATTGTGATAGCATTGACTAGACTCCCTATGCTGTACCTCTCATGCCCACCACTTGCTCGTTCCATGACCGGACGCCGCTTCACCCACTCTGAGCCTGGCATACTTTTCAAGAGCACAGGCCACCTGTGTTGAAGCTTCTTCCTGCTCCTTTTTGTGCCTTTATTTCCCCACATCAAAAAAAAATTGTGCTTTTCTCTTCAGTGCTTCTATTTCGTAGGCTTGGTAAGAGGATTAGGTGAGTGCATGCCTGTCCCGGGCTGAAGGAGGAGTAGGACCCGAAGTGAGCTGTATGAGTCTCGCTGTGTTCCTCATTTCAGAAGTGAGGAGCCCGCATCAGGAAGGTTGCATGACTTGTCCCCCCCAGTCAAGTGCAGGCTCAAGTTGGCTCACTCCAGAGTCTTCCCAGTCTAACCCCATGCCCACGGGGAGCAGTCCCAGATACCACCCAGCTGCTGGCGAGGGAGGAGGTCTTGCTGCATCCAGATGGACTGGTTTTCTCATTCCAACTTAGGAGATTCAGCTCAGCATTCAACAGAAAACATCACTGCTTTCTAGTCACTGTGTTTTTAGAATTCCCTGAATACCAATCCTTAAAAAAAAAAAAAATCATGTAGGGGTGAGTTCAATTCAACAAGCTTAACAAGCATGTGCCAAGCCCCGTGCTGGCTGCCCCAGGGCTGGCATCTAGGAAGGAGCCCGTGTACCACCCAGAGCTGGATCTGTAAGCCTGAGGTGCAAGCATGGCTATGTCCGCACAGGGGAGATCCTGGCTCCCTTTCCAATTTCTAATTCTGATCGCATCTGGAATTCGGACGGGTCCCCCCTCCCCCACTCCATGGCTCTGACTTCACCCTGCTCTGGGTGGTGAGGAGGTCTTCATCCAAGATTGGTGCATTACAAATACTACTGAACTGATCGTCATTTTTGAAATGGCCCTTTGAGAAAGGAAAGAATCTATGCTGTTACTTCAGAATCTCCCAACCCTGGGCTCCACTGGAGAGAGAGCACATCATCGTCCAGCTCTGATGGACTCAAATACACCTCACAAAGCCCTAGTCTAATGCTACGTGCTGGTCGGAATCATGGCAGAGCTACAGACAAAATGCCTTAACGCCAGGCCATGACTCCTGTTAGAAGAGAGGATTCACTGCCTTTCGCTCTCCTGGACGGCCTAAGAAAACATGTTCCTTTTACCCATTCATTTCAGTGGAAGGCTGCATAAGTGGGAGACGACAAATGATCCAGGAACTCTGGTCTCAGCATGGCTTGATTAAGGTCATTTAGCTCCAAGACCAGCAGAACACAAAAAGCCCCTCCATCCGTGCAAATATGTTAAGCACTTGTTTGGGGGAAAGACCGCTTTTAAGTATCACCCTACTCCCAGACTTGCTGGTTCAGCCTGCAGAACAAACCTGCACCCTCTTGGAGCCTATTCAGTTTTCTGCTTGTGGCAGCAAAGCTTCAGTGGTCCTGGACAGAGAGCTATTTTGTTTTGTTTTGTTTTAACTCCTCTGGGCCCAGAGCTGGACAAGAACTAAGAGGAGAAAGGCTGAAATACTAACTCTGGATCACATAAGGGGATCCTCCCAACTTGCTCCTCCACTCACAAGAGGAAAGGGGACAAAAGGTGGGATCACCCTCGCCATCACTGTGTCAAGGAGGAGAGAGGACACCCGGGAGAATGCAGCCTAGCCAGGGCCCTCCACACTGGATGCTTACACAGAAGATGAGGGAGCCAGGGAAGGTGCTGGCAGGGGGGTTTAGAGTGGCTAGATAATGATCAATTGGTTTATAACAAATTACCATAAATGCACAACACACTTGTTATATTAGTTTCTGTGGGTCAGGGCACGAAGCACAGTTCAGCTGGGTTTTCTCCTTCATTGTTTCTCATACGGTTGCAGTCAAGGTGTTATCAATGGCTGGGTCTCATCTGACAGCTCAACCAGGGAAGGTGTCACTCCCAAGTTCACATGATTGTTGGCAGTTCTTGAGCAGCCTAGGAAGAGAGGAGGAGGAGGGAGAGGGTAAAAGAGGGAGAGAGAGAGAGTCTGCAAGCAAGATGGAAGTTACAATCTTTTGTAATGTAGTCAGGAAAATGACATCCCATCCCCTTTACCATATTGTATTGTTTAGAAGCAATGCACAGGTCTCACCCATGCTCAAAGGGAGGAGACTAAGCAAGGTGTGACTACCAGGACTCAGAGATCATTGGGGACCACCTTAGAACCTAGCTGCAGTGGGCTTTTGTGTGCCAGAGATCACCCGATTGCCAGGAAGCTTTGAGAACTCATTGTGGAGGCTGATGGGCAGTATTCCTGGAAGGATCTCAAGCTTATCAGACACTTAAATATTCACAAAACACCTACTGAGTGCCAGTCCACAGCAAGATGATAAATGAGTTAGTCAAGAATTCTGGAGACTAAGGTTCTAGCTTTGTGATTTGAATAGAATCAAACATTCTGGGCCCCAGTCTTTTCCTTTGTGTGTAAAGCAGGGATAAGAATTACCTGTCACACTTCTTTCTCAGAGCAGGCTACTGTACTGAGCAAATGAGCTCATTTCTAGCAGGCTTTGAAGAGTACAAAAGAATATACTAACATAAAATGTTCTTGTGATATTGTTATTAACATTATTATTAAAATATATAATGGAAAAGATTGGGCCACTCATCCCTCCATATGTTGCCCTCTATAAATTTTCAGTGTATTTATAATCCTCCTCCTCCCCAAACTATGAGCCGTGTACGTTTGTTTATACATAAGTGTGTGTTATAAGTATATTTTTCCTTGAAATTTTTGCAAAAGTTTCAAGCAAATCCCAGCTCTGCACTCTTAAAGCTAAAAAGAGAGGAGGGGTAGTATTTTGCATTTTGGGTCCTCTGGTACAATCAGTTCTCTCCCAACACAGTTTATCTTCAGTTTGCAAATGAAACCTTCAAAACTCCTTTTGGGGGAAATACATGACTTATGTGGGGCCATAGAGGATTGCCCCAAAAAGACCCATTTACTGATACAAATTGAAAGAGGGATTTTAGTCTTTTAAGGCTTGTCAAAATCTCAGTCATATGAGAACTCCAGAACTTTCTCCAGGAACAGTTTTTTAATCAAATCCCAAGAGATTGGATCTGAGAGGCCTGACTGGGTTTTTATAGTGAATATTGAGAGTATTTTCCTAATAATGTGAGCACATTGTACACATTTAATTATTCTTTTTAAGTGACTGACATATTGATCCTACTCCAGGATTAATGTTAATAAGTGAGGAAAATAAGGCATGGTTTGGGCTTGTCCATCAACCTAACAGAATCAGAAAAACTCCCCGGGGCCTCAGAATAACTACCTGGAAAAGAGACTGTTCATTTTCCTCAACCAGCTTTATGACTTTGATCCTACTAATAGTCCATACAGTCTATCAGTTGATAGTTCCGTCAGCCATCAGGTCAGTGGAGGGTCCACACCACTAAGGAGTAGGGCTCAAACATTCTCTTCAAGACTGTGGGGCTCCCTACATCTCAGTAATGTGCGTCTGGTTGTGTGTCTATGAGTGTGTGCTGGTGTGATGTGAATGACTATATGGAGATGTGTGCTGTCTCCTCGGTACCCTACCCCTTTCTGTTGTGTAGTCATGGCTAAGAGACAAAATACCTTTCAACAAACACCTGTTTATACCACCAAGACTACCCTGGCTCTTTCCATCCTATATTGCTCTAATGCTAATACAGGAACACAAAGGGCCAATGGTGCTCCCACCAAACTACACGCAGTACCCTCTGCATGCATGATGTCCTCCTTCTGACCCCTCGAGGGTTTGAGGGCTGGTATGGCCTACTCTCTTCTTCTATATTATTTCGTTCTTCGCTCAGCGAAGGTCTATTAACTTCCTCCCATATGACTGGCACTGTTTTAGGTCCTGGAGACAAAGCAGTGAACAGAATCGACCAAGCCTCACTTGGGCTTATAGAGTTTACATGCCAGTGAGGGTAACAGAAAACACACAAGTGTACAGGTGATATATTTCAGTGATGTTTTGTGAAGAACATAAAGCAAGTTAAGGGGACAGAAATGACAGTGGCAAAGCATATGTGATGTGTACGTATGTGCTATCATGATGGGGGTGTTAACAGAGAAAACTTCAGGTTCCTTCAAGTGTGTGTCCGAGCAGAACCAGATGATACTATTCATTACTAACATTAAAGTCCTACTTTTTACTCGTAGGCAGACGCAGCCTGGGAAAACCTCCAAGGCCCTCACAACGTAGCTACAACTCTCATAAATGTAAAGGCCTTGATTATGAAGTGTGCAGAGACACAGCCGAGGGTGGGTGAAGAAAGGGCAGCGCACGCCTGGGCTGTGCAGGTCAGACAGGGAGAGCGACCCAAATGCCTGGCTCTCCACCAGGGGGAAGGCAAGCTGAAGGCCATGTACAGTGTCTTAAAAAGCTTTGGAAACCTACTCCCTCTCCAAGCCAGCATCCCTGCTTGAGGGAAGCAGCAGGAGTCTCTGGTCATTGGCATTTTTACTACAAGCAGGTGGAGATCTTGATTTAGAAGGGTCCGTTCTGATTGAAGTAGGATCTGGGCAATGGCTGGGAGGCCAAGGAAGGGTCCAGTCCCATAACAAAAAGTACTTTATAGATGATTGCTGACATTAGTTCAGTGACCCTATACATGACTAGTGTCATTAATCAGTGCCTGATGATGGGGAGATGCACATCTCTGTGATCTTCTTGGCTTTTTCCCTGTGTTCGTTTCTTATGGCACTGCATCTCCAGCCACCATGGTGGCAGCATAGGCAGGAATAAGAAAGAAATGTCTCTTCTCCTCTTTTCTCTAGCCCTCTCACTCAGATACTTTGCCTTCTCTTTTTGGACCACCATTTGGTCCTATTTCTTCCACCACTACTTTCCCTTCTGCCCTCAACATTTGGATTTCTCACCCTATCAGGTGTCCTTGTTCTCTAATTCATCTTAGAAGGTCCAAGACCCAGACCCAGAAGCCAGGACATTTGTTCTTTCTAGTTCCAAATCACTTGGCCAGTTGGGCCACCAGCCCTTCATCTGTCCATCTGTCAGAAGCATTCTAGTCACAAGGGCCTTGTAAGGATTTCACCCTTCATGACTCAGAACCAGACAATAAGCAAGAACTACAAAGAATAAAGCAATGAAGGGCCTGGCCTCCTGTACTGTTGCCCCTCACTCAGGAGTCAGTGAATCCTCTTAACATAACCCCTGTGGCCGAGCAGTAGACTAAGGTCTTCTCTCCCCCCACAGTCCATGGACAAGAGCAGAAAAGGGCAGAAATCAGTGACTCTTCAGGCATGTGGTGAGGCTAGAGTTTGAACCACCACCACTTCCCACTTGAAACTCAAAACCAAATCCATTAAGTGTAACCCCCAGATGGGTGAGTCTGCAACACCCCTCTCCCTATCAAATACTTTATTAACACAACTCTGGCCTGAAGCCAACTTGGGAATAACAAAATTAGCCCCGAGGACTCCCTTAACTTAATTTTTACAGCTATGCTTTCAGGAGAGTGTTTTTCCTGTGACCTTTCTCTTCTCTCATGTGTTACTGACTTTCCCTCAGGGAGCAGGGGGTGGCTGAGAACACAACACAGGAGCCATTAAAAACTCCCTCAGATTGCCGGGTGTCAGAGCTGTTTAGGGTAATTCCGTCCTGAAAGCAGCTTTTATCTCAACAGCCCTGACTTGTTGCCCTGTTGATGGGGAGCTGGCTCGCTCAGAGGTTCCCTTCCTTGAAGGGATAGCTGCCTCCCAGCAGAGAGGTACACGGTCCTCTGGTCTTTGTTCTCTGGGAGACCTCAGCATTTTTAGGCATCCTACCTGTCTAGTGGAACTGTGTGAGGGGCAAAGGAGACGATGGTATGACAGTAAAACACAGACCATGTACAGGAGCATATCTAGTACAGAGGACAGGGCCGGTGTTTTATTTTTTATTTATTTTTTTTAAGATTTTATTTATTTATTCGACAGAGATAGAGACAGCCAGCGAGAGAGGGAACACAAGCAGGGGGAGTGGGAGAGGAAGAAACAGGCTCATAGCGGAAGAGCCTGACGTGGGGCTCGATCCCATAACTCCGGGATCACGCCCTGAGCCGAAGGCAGACGCTTAACCGCTGTGCCACCCAGGCGCCCCAGGGCCAGTGTTTTAATTATTGTTGCCACCTCCTAACTTCTCATCATCAAAAAAAGCAAACAAACAAACAAACAACAACAACAAAAAAAAAAAAACGAGAAATGACCAGAAGGCTCTGCACAAATGAACATGGTGTGTGGATGTGTGAGTGTGGTGTTTGTGTGCATGAGTGTGGTGTGTGTATGTGGTGTGTGTGTGGAGTGTATGAGTGGGTCATGTTTGGTGTGAGAGTTTGTGTGATGTGTGTGAGTGAATGTCAGTGTGAGCATGTGAGAGTCTGGTGGTGGGCAGAGTGTATGTGTGGTGTGAGAGTGTTGTGGGTGTGAATGTGTGTGTGAGAGTATGTGTGTGAGTGCATGGTGGGTGTGAGATTGTGCATGTGTGTGCATATGTCATGCAAGGAAACTCAATCTGAGAAGCAAACTAGAACATGGAAAATCCACCAACTTAGAACTGTGTTGTAGGAAGAGTAAATGTGACCTGCCTCTCCTCACTTAGCCCAGAATTTAACTTTTCTACATGGCCGCCTATCTGGTAAGGTAAAATGATTCTTCCCCCTTCCTTCTCTACTGACCTAACATAGTTTTCAGGAGATAAATTTGCTGGAGGATGGAGGTGCTACATAAATGTGTTGTAATTAAATATATTGAAATTGGAGGCCTAAAGAATCCAGCCCTGTTCACTCAAAATCATAGTAATGTCTTTCAACCTAAGATTAGACTTCCAGGAACTTCCACCATCTACCCAATAGAAGTGCAAAGTATCAGTAGATTTCAAAACTGTGAGATAAAGGCTTCTTGCAGCTAGCTGGGGCCACTCTCACACCGTCATCCAACACTGAGTGTAAAATAAGATGATACATAGGAGGATGTGCTGAAGCACTAGGAAAACATGAGTGACAGTGAACAAGAAGAAAGTGAATTAATATGAAGTATTTAGATCTGGGGCCTTTTCATGAAGGGACAAATAGCCCTAAACAACTGGTTACGTCTGGGTGGCACTATCAAGAAAAAGTTAAATTATACCTGGTGGGCTGTATCCCAAAAAAGGCGACATGATGTAACGGCAAGTTCTAGGCCATGGTCATCAGAGATGTCCCTGACATGTAGTATGAAAAACCCTGCAGCTCCAGGAATAGAAATGCAGGTGAGAGACCTGACCAGACAGATGATATAAAAGAGCTAATCATAGCAAGGGACCTCAAGCAATTCCTACATTACAGTTTTTCTCAAGGATTCTGGGAAGATGGCAGTAATGGTGATACCAGCATAGTTGTCTATCTCTCTGAATCTAAAAGCAAAGCAACCATATATCAAAACTGAAAACCCATGGACATTTACAACAAAATTTTTTTATTAAAAAATACCCCAAATACAAATGGATGAGGACAAAGTACAACCACCATAAGATCTGCCTAATATCAGCATCTGAGCAAGAGAAAGGAGATGAAGGCAACAGGCTCTCTTATAAACCTGAGAGCAGGAGAAAATCGCTGACAGATACTTGCTGGAAATGACTGACAACCAATGTGAAAACCATTGCTGAAACTGGGAGAGGCTTTATCCAGTCCAGGGGTATGTGAGTACAAAGGGCCATGGTAATGTTTGAAAGAGCTAAGGCGACTGGCCACCAAGCCTCCTTTCCAGGAAAGAGCCCATACTAAGAAGAAATTTCTACATGTCAAATCAACATTGAGGAGGATAGGAATAACAGAGATATTAATTAATTAATTAATTAATTTAAAAAAGAATGTCCAGATAAATATGAAGGAAAGAAACAGAGCCAGAAACGTTTGAGGGCAAACCACTGTATTTTTCAACACATACGAAAAAAAGAATGCAAGGAGCTCTGTGAAGTTAGAAAACCTCCTGAACTCTGAAAGTCCTAGAAAATTAATCTCATGTAAAAATGCATAGGTATCAAGACCAAATCCCACCCACATTATAATAAGAATTTTAAAAGAGCATAGAAGACAAAACAGCCTCACAGAAAAATGAAAGCATACCAGAAAGACACACCCACAAAAGAGATCAAAATTGTAACCTATTTCCAAATGAGTTGACACTAAAACAGCAATACAAGACATGAAAAAACAACATAAATCCATGTTACCAAAGATCTAAAACTAAGTGGTAGAACTAAAAAAAAATTGAGATAAAAGGAAAAAATAATTTCAGAAATGATGACTAAATTTGAAGGTATGCAAGAGCAAATAAACACAACAGTTAATGCCTTACAGGAAGTAGAAGGTGAAAAGAAAAAAAATTTTTAAATAAAAAAGATGACATCCATCAAGATAGGCAGAGAAGATCCAACATGCAGATAACAGGAGTGCCTGAAGAAGAAAATTGGAGAAAGGGAACAAAACAAATGCTTAAAGCTATAATTCAAGGAAGATTTTCTTACTGAATCTAATTATTAAAAGAGCACACTGTGTTGCTGAGAATACTAACACAGGTGAGTAATACCAAAGGGTATTCCAGTAAAATTGCTGGAAATTAAAGAAAAATAAGAAAAGGAATTTGGGCACCTAAGCAAAAACAGCAAGTGATTTATTAGAGAAAGAAATTTAGATTCTCCTCAGATTTTTTGATAGTACTACTTTATACCAGAAAAAAATGGAGTAATATATTTAATATACTCAAGGGAAAAAATATTATCAATATCCAAGAACTCAAAGAATATTATTCCCATGAGCACTTCCTAAAGAATCTACTTGAAAACAAGCTTCAGACAACCAAAATGACTAGATATATGTCAACATGACTGATAGAAGCATTAAACATACAGCACGTACAGAAGTGAGACTAACTAGAGGTCATAGAGGAAAGAGTATTGTTTGTAATGGTGATATGCCCAAACATAGTTGTAGCTAGAGTACAATTTCGGGAAATTATAGGAGAAAGGAGAGCACATACGCCAAAATAATTTTTAACTGATTACAGTTTTTATTTTTTTATTTTATTTCATTATATTTTTAGAGAGAGAATGAAAGCAGGAGAGGGGTAGGGGGGAAGATGAGTCTTAAGCAGGCTCCGTGCCCATCATGGAGCCCAACGAGGGACTTGATCTCACCACCCTGAGATCCTGACCTGAGCCAAAATCAAGAGTCAGATGCTTAGCTGACTGAGCCACCCAGGCATTCCCTGATCTCAGTTTTTATGTCGATGATGGTAAAGTAGCAGTGTTGTAACTCTGATACTATTGTGTGTGATGAAGGATGAAGTAACTGAGTAATTACAGAATATTCTAAAGCTATTATCAACTGTGTTCTTGAGAACCAGGATTCTCAGTGTGGAAAAAAGAACTGCAGATGTAATACAGAAGAGATTAAATTTAAAACCTTGCAGTCCTGGGGCGCCTGGGTAGCGCAGTTGTTAAGCGTCTGCCTTCGGCTCAGGGCGTGATCCCGGCGTTCTGGGATCAAGCCCCACATCCGGCTCCTCCGCTGGGAGCCTGCTTCTTCCTCTCCCACTCCCCCTGCTCGTGTTCCCTCTCTCGCTGGCTGTCTCTATCTCTGTCGAATAAATAAATAAAATTTAAAACAAACAAACAAAAAATAAAACCTTGCAGTCCTGAATTTGAGCTGAAAATATCATCGTGAGCTCATGAGGTATTTTGTCATAGACCTATGGGTCTACTTCATATGTATGTGTGTTTATACTGATAAACATACATGTATCTTAGCTCTGTCCTCTAAGAAGCCTAGAAACAGTCACCAGCCCAGTAGCAGTAAGTACCCACGGCACCTAGGCTGTGTACTGACAGGATCTTTTTTCACTAAAAGAAATCAGAGCTTTTGAGAAAATGGCTGAGCCCAGTTCTGCAGAAGGAACATTTCATCATACCATATAGCAAGGAAGCAAAATAACTCAGGAAGCTTCCACTGAGCAAAAACGTGACAATATGAACTTCTAAAGGATAATAATTGTGATTAATTAAAACTCAAAAATATGTTTAAATTCAGGGATTAATAATGGTTTATAAACAACTGATTGGTCAACTTCAGAGGACAATAGAAAATGAATCCATCATCTTGAAAACTGTAAATAAGATGAAGGAATTGAGCATTTACCCTGCCGTTCCTGTATGAACTGTACCACTGGGTAACCAAGTAATAGATGAAAGGAAGCATCTCTTCATATATTTCAACTAATAAATAAGTGGAAAAGGCATCATTTGAATATTATTATTTTGCAACTCCCAATAAATAAATGAACCTAAGCGTTAAGTTTCAACAACTCCTACCATTCCCCCCTCCAAAAAAAAAGTCAATAATCACTGATCACATATCTAGAAGGGGACACTGCTCCATTATTTAAAGAGTCAAGACAGATGACAGAAATTGTTTTAACCTCATGATGGCTGTAATATGTGTATTATTTTTATTTTTCCCTAATAAGGAGAACCGTTTATTAATTTTCCTCATGTACCCAAAAAGGGTTACTTTTTTCAATTTATAATCAAGAATGGTGTCCTATACATGTATGGATGGTGAATGATTTTATTTACTTGGATTTTGGTCATGACTTTATTTAATGGTATCTACAATGGCCATCAAAATGGTTCAGTATGCCACAGCTCCCGTGAAGTTCAGCTCAGCCAACAATATAGAGAGAATTCAACTCTGTGGATCAGAATCAAAATGGTACCAAAAAATCCACCTGCATCATTGAGTGCTCTTCTGCGGTACAGCCACATAGGCCTTCAACAGAAGGCAGATCCTTGTTATTGTGATTAATAGTAATAGTTGAAAACTTATTTTCCTTGGTATCACACTTTATTTCTTTGCATTCAATTGAGCAGATAAGATGGCTCAGCAACAGTAATAAAACTAGTGCAATCACTGTCTAGCCTATTTTTTGTAGCATTGTGCGGTGTATTACTAATTGATTTGTTTCTTCTTGGAGGGTACTGCAATACACTTAAAATGAAACCGAGTGTTTAATGGGTATTTCCTTACTCAGTTGTCTATAACCAATCAGTATTTTGATGTTTGTGGGTTCTTTGTGCAATTTAGATGTGAATGAGTATTAAACTAGTTTTCCAGTGTGTGGTATAAGTAGAACAAGATGAAGCAGTTCTTTTTTTTCTTTCTTTCTTAAATGAGTTTTAATACAATAGTTTTGGTCTTATTTTTGTTGTTTTTTGTTGTTGTTGTTGTTGTTGTTTTCAAGAGAAAAGAACCAGGCTTCCTCCTCCCCCTACCCCCAATCCACGCTCCTCGTTGGGGGGCATTCGATCCTCCTATAGCCCCACAGAACCTCAGGGACCAATGTAGACTCTCACGGAGGGGGATAAGAGGACGCTTGTGCTCTCAGATTGGCAGTTCAGCATCAAGCCCACCTCACTACTAGTCTAACTATGACCTTGATCTTCTCGCCAAAAACCAAGGTTTTGCCTGATTGCTTCATGACCCCAATCCCTCTCTCTTATAGCTCTGCTTCCTGGCCTTGTAAACATTCCAGTTCCTGGATTTACCTTTTGACACCTCCTGGCTCCCCATGGCCTCTCTGGGGACCAGAGTCCTGAGGCTGAGCACCCGCTTTCCCTGGCTTATGCCCACGACTCCCTAAAGCCTGCACTCTGCTAGGCTATGATACTATAGGGCCACGGTTCTGGGGCTGCGAGTCTACCCACCATGCTATCCTGACCAGACTCTCACCTGGCCCCTCATGGTGGCCTGCCTACTCTCTGGGCCTGAGCAAGCTTGGTATGGTCTGTCCTGGCTTTATGTAGCCCAAGTCTTGTGGATTTAAAAGGGAAAAAAAAACCCAGACTCTTAGACAAGTTCCATGAGGATTTCCTGGTGAGTCTAGCACCTCTTCAAGTCTTGAACTGGAACTCAGAAGATCTATGCTTAATTCCTGGCTTGACTGATTATTCATTCTGTGTACCACAGGCCAGTCACTTGGCTTCTCTGAACTTGAATTTCATGATTTTTAAATTTAATACAAACATAACATCACGGTGTCTTTATTTAATACCATTAAATAAAGTCATGACCAAAATCCTCATATTATGTGCACATTCTATATTGAGAGGTTTTTGCCTTTCGTGAAAGGAGTTTACTTCTCAGGTGTCTGAGGTTCAGCCCTTCCTGCCCGACACACACACAGAAGGAAGCATAAAACAAGTTAGGAAACAAATGGCTTCTACCCGGAGATCAAAGCTCACCTTGACTTCTCCTGCCCCTGGGACTACTGTCACTAATTCTCCTGCCTCTCAGGTTCTGACCTGCCTGCTTTGATCTGTAAGGTTGTATCCAATACTTTCCACCCCCAGAGACATTTCCGAAAATCAACCTAGTGTTTGCCTACCCTCTCATGGTTATAACTCTATCTGCCTTAGCTTAGAACTGATCTCATGCCTGGATATCCTGCCTGACGTTCTGCCGGACCCTTCCTGCTCCCAGGGTCCCCTTCCAGAAGCCTCCTCTGGGGCCCTCCTAGGCCTATGGCAGTTAATACCACCAGGCTCAGAGCAGCAGTAATTTCCATTTACATCCATGAACCCACCTCTCAAGCAAGGATCTGGAAATTATTATAGTCTTCTCCCAAAAAGCCTTAACCCAGTGCTCAGTTGAGGGGGGCCAACATTGTGTTAGGCACTTTAGAGGGACACCAGAAATAAAGCAGAATAGCAATTTTCCCTGTCCCCTTATACAAAGCCACAAGAACACATGGTTCTGGTAACCTTATCTTGAAAAACAGATTCTAGCATTAAAGTGCTAGGAAAGACACAGGATCAGGGACTCATGTAGGGACAATATGAAAAGGCTAGAAGTCTTCAGGATAGGAAGCTGGGAAGGGCTTGATCACCACCAAAGGATCTTTGGACAGAGAAAGAAGAGCCCCCAATTTCTAGTTCCTTCTCTAAGGCTGATTTACTCAGAAAAGTCTCCTCCCTTCTCTAGAATGTTCTTTCTCCATTTTAACAATGAAGTCCATAGGACTTAGTTCACAAATCTGGTTGATTCTCCTATTTTTACAAAATGAAAGTATTGTCCTCTCCCAACCATCACCCAACCTAGTATCTACTAATCGGAATCTCCAGGGCTCTGAAATTCATAGTTTTTAAGGTCCTCAGGTGGTTGGGGGACCACTGAATTCAGTGATCTCCAAGGTCCCATCTTGCCGTGACATTCGATGATGTCGGATTCCGGACAGAATGAGCAAAGGGAACCAACAGGATGAAGCTCGAGCAAGACAAGCCCACACACATAAGAAGCAGGACAGCCCTTAAACAATGGGCAATGAACTCAGAAACCCCATACCCCTAAAAGCTAAAGCTGGTGGGAAACATAAATTGATTCCAAGCAAGTCTGGGCAGATTTATGAGGGTCAGGGCTGTCTGAGGGAGCAGGGAGGACCACCATGCCTGGAAGGCTGCTGAAAGCAAGAGAATTCTAGCTGTATAAATCATGGATCTGACCTGGGATGGCAATCCTATTCCCATGGAATTCACTCTAGAAAGAATTTTCTCTCTGGACCTTTCCATCAGAAATCACTGAAAATAAAAACAAAATTTTGTGTATAGAAACCACCTGAGACTAATATATGTTCACTGAGTTGGGAAAAAACTGATCCCTTTATTGTGAAACAGCCCCAGTGTCCCTCCTTTTATGGAATGGGGAACATAAATCTTGAGATTGGGTGTCTCTGTTTCCCACAGTAAGAAACTGAAGAGAAACTTATGCAATTTTAAACTGTATTCATTATGCATCTCTAATGCCAAATGTTCTTCTATGCACTTTGCTTAGGTCATCATTCGGTAGTCTCACTAAGTCTAATCTTGGTTTGTTCAGATTAGGAAACTGAGGCTTAGAGAGGTATATGATTTACCCCGAGTATCATAGCTGGTCAGGAGCAAAATTCAGGATAGGAAAAGTTAGCCCATGCAGATCCAAAGCCCATGCTTCTCTTCCTACCTCACCAAATGCCCTACCTGGTCAAGAAGAAGAACCCCAGCCTCTCTGGGAATGTCTCAGAACATTGAGAGCAATGTTAACCGAGACTGAAGTTAGAAGTGGGTCCCACGGAAGAGGAGATGCTCAGGTAGGGTGCCACGCCCACACCTTCCACTCTCTTCCTCAGCACACTCTTGAGGAAAAAAGAAAGAAAGAAAACCCAGATATATATTCTTTCATTTCCAGGACTGAATTAACTGCATGCATTGTCATGCTGCTACCCCAGATTGAGAAGGCTGTCCCCAAACCCAGGCTGCTTGCTTTAGGCACACACTGGATCTGAGAACAGGCTTCAAAGAGCTGGAGACCATATGGAGCAAGTGGATTTTTCAACTCCCTTTCCAGGATTATCTTTTTCTCTCTGACCCCATTCCCATCCCCAGCTCCCTGGGTGCTGCTAGGGAAGGATCCGTATTCACAGAAGCTCCCCTGGCCGCACTTCCCATTGTCAAGAACAATAGCACCTGCCCTGGGGGTAGGCAGGAATCATTGACACAGCTCATATTTTTAAGCTTTGGACTTTACAAAGACCTTTCACATCCCTTGCTTCCTTTAGTCCTCATGCCAATCCAGCCCCTTTTACAGACTAAGGAGCTCTATCAAGGTCCCACAACCAACAATTGATAAAGCTGCCCCTAAACCTGTGTCCTTTTCCATTCACCACTTGGGCACAGCCCACACTTAGGATTTGGGTGCTGGAGATGCCCTCAGTATTCAAAGAGTTAGCTCTTTGAAATAACAGGTTACTCCCTTTAGAATACAAAAGAATCAGAAAATTAACAATCAACCATTCACACCAAACATGAAAGGATTCATCACCTTCTTGCCCTTGAAATGACCTTCAGAAACCAAGTAGAAATCAACATCTTCATTTCAAAAAAGTGAAGGCAGCCAAGAAAAGCATTGAATACACAGTGTTGAGTAGCTGCATGCGTTGGCATCCCAACTAGAACTTCGGTCTCCTGACCTTGGGTCAGGGCAGTATCACAAAAGCCCACCACACTGGCCAAGTTTTCAGATTGTCAAAACCACCCAGTGCAATCTCAATCTGATTGCTTGTAATTAGCAACCCAAATTTAGCTTTCATTTCCACATCATTTAATTAGTTGAAAGTCTTCAGAAATTTTTCACTTTAACGTTTTAGTGAGCAAAACTATGTATATCAAATTAATTTTTCCATAATTTTCTATAGGTAGAATTTGACTTGATCATGTTAGAGGGAAATAATTTCTTCAATCTTATCATGAGATTTTTATATTTTAAGTAAAAGTAATTTATCATGATCACATTTTTAAGAAGTTGTTATAGGTTGTAAAAATGTTAGAATTCTGGCCAACATGAAATCTGACAGTTCCTCGAGACCCAGCCTGGGTCAAAGATCGGAAGTTTCAAAGGAAATGGCCCAGTGGCAGTGGAGGGATGGGGTTTGCTAAATGATCCTGAGCCACCCCTAGAAGACCACATAAGGACACTGGGTGCTCTAGGTAAGGGGCTTAAAAAAGGAGAGCATGCACCAGAGACAAATGTGACCTGTTTTCCCATTTTTTATACTTTCTATTGCATAGAGAGCCCAAAAGCCACTTTCACCATGTTTACGAACCTGACTCAGTTGTAAAGAAGGAGGCTGAGCCCTGTTGAGGGCCTGACAGATGGACAAACCACTAGCCAAGAGTTCAAGGTTTCCTGCTCCCACCATCATTCTGGGTCCCTGGGCCAATGGGGATGGAGGGGGGTCATGGAGCTGACTCTATGTCCAGTTTACTCTTTTGAGCTTCTCCAAGCAAAGAAAATCTTATATGCATATGTCCAACCTTTGGGAGCAGGTTCAGTGCAGTCCCAGTCGCATATATTGAGCACCTGTCGTTTGCCCAGCGCTGTGCCAGACTCGGTGAGAACCAAAGAGAGGGCCCAGCCACTGCCCATGCCTGTTTTACCTGAAGGGGGTCTTCGCTCCCTCCTGATGACTCTTACAGTGCCGTGTTAGCAAGACCCTCGGAAGGTCTTTTTTTTTTCTTTATCGTCATGTGTTGTAGGTGGTTGCACCCCTTTTGGACTCCTTCAGTAGGCTGTAAGCTTCTCAAGGCCAAATCAGGCAGCTCCATCTGGGTCTCTCCCCTCATACCTGACCCAGGGCCTGGCACAGAGTAGATCCTCAACAGACGTTTCCAGTGTGAATGGCTGATTGGTGTTTCTTGCCCTGGCCTTGGCGCCACCTTGGAACATGGATTTGGGGCCGTGGGGTGGACAGCTCAGAGGCAGCCCAGGGAAGCCTATGGAGGAGGGACGGCCAGGCCAAGTGAGTGATTGCCTTTCCTCTTGTGCTGCAGTTCACTGGCTGTTCACCACGTGCGGGGCCAGCGGGCCCCATGGCCCCACACAGGCCCAGTGTAACAACGCCTACCGGAATTCCAACCTGAGCGTGGTGGTGGGGAGCGAGGGCCCCCTGAAAGGCATCCAGACCTGGAAGGTGCCAGCCACCGACACCTACAGGTGCGTATGGGGGAGGGGAAGGACAAGGGGCAATCTACCCTTCTGAAAATGATGGGGCGCTTCCTGTAGGTGCATGCCCTCAAGGTGCCTAGGCACACCGAGGCCCAGAGGCCACAGACTGTGGCCCATAGTGAGGTATAAGGGCTGGAGATGGCGGATAATGTGATATGGCAACGAAGATGTGTCCTCTGTCCTCAAGGAGCCCACAGACTATTTGTGGAGATGATATACATGCATGAGCTAGCTTCAGAACATTCTTTATTACTAATAATTATCATTATAGTGGAATCTTTGAATATTACTTGATGCTGTTCACACGAGTTGGCGCATGTAAAATGTTTGGGAAACAAACGTACAATGTATACGAAAGATGATGTCTTACCCTTGAGCCTACCCTTGTCCCACACCCAACCCCAACCGCACAGCAGTCCACCAGAGCAAGGCCAGGCTGGAGGCAGGCCTGATGCAACGGGCCACTTGGCCAGTAAGTGAAGCTGACGGCAAGGCTCAGACCAGTGGTTCTCAACCATCAAAATGACTAGACGGCTGGCCAATGCAGATCACGGGCCACACTCTCGGAGTGTCTGATTTTGTGGGTCTGGAGAGGGGTCCAAGAATATGATTAAGAAAATTTTTATGCTGAACATTTTATATGAATGAAGCAAATATGACAAAATATTGGCATTTATTGGGTCCAGGATGGGAAGGGAGACAAGCGGTCCTCATCGTGCTGGTTGTAGTCATTCATTCATTCACTGAGAATATGAATTTCCAGCCTGTTCCCAGGTGGTGTTGATACAGCCCCCGAGAGTGACTGAATTAGGTTGAACCCTTGTGTGTAGTCTTCCCACAGCTGTGTGGACAAGGCCAGCGCTGCAGTCTTTTTGACACATGAGGAAACTGAGGCTCAGAGAGTTGGGAGCCTCCCCACAGACACACAGTCCAGATATCACCTCCAACCCCAGACTTCTGAGTCGGAGGCTCCTTCCACAGCGAACAGTGGCCTAAACAGGAAGCAATATAATCATGACATTGTTGATGCAAATGCCCCCAGAGGCTGAACGCAGTGGGAAGTGAGCGCTCTTTCCCCTTTCTCAGCCCCCAGCCCCAGCACATCCTCAGCCCCCCCCCCGGGAAGGAAAGGAGCATCTCAAGTTGCCCTGTTTTCTGTGCAGCCCCACCCCTGGGACCTCAATGTAAATGCATTTCGGGGAAAGCCCTAAGTGCTTTTTAAATGACATCCTGGGCAGGAATGCGGTAACAAGGTTTGGCTGCAATCAGATTAGCTGCTCTAGGTCCCACACATCCACAGTAAAGGGTCGAAGACACGCAGCCGCCCCTGGACCTGCCACGATGAGCAGGCCAGGTCTCCCCTTTGTGCATGGCTGAGGTTCCCTGGGTCACCCACCGTACCAGAGAGATGGGGATGAACGTTTGCTGAGGGCTCACCAAGTATCTCCCCCTTTTAGCAGTGAGGCAGATGTCATTACTATTATTGATATTCCCTCATTTCCATAGGGGGAAACTGAAGTCAGCAGCTTAGCAATAGATCAAAGACCACATAACCAGTAAACCCAGGGTCCTCTGGCTCAAAGTCTGCAAGTTCTTTCCACTAAAGCCCACACCTGGACTCTGAGAGGCATGTGGGGGCCGGAGGAGCAAGAAAGGGAAGTAGGCCTAGCAGTCAAGCACCACCCACCTCCAGGAAGCCTCTGGAAATGAAAGCCTGGGAGGGGAGGCCCCACCACCTGCAGGGACACTGGCCAGCCCAGCCCTGGGTGCAGATCCCTGTGTATAAGAAGCAATGTAAGGAGAGAGCAGAGGAGCTGGGAGGCAGACAGAGACCTCAACAGTAAACACCCAGCAAGACCCACTACCCCATCCCCGTCCAGGGCAGCTCCCGAGTCAGCCTGGCTGGAAGTCCCTTACTGCCCCTCCCACAAAGGTCCACAAATGGGAGGTGCCACGAATGGGGTTACTCTTGGGCTGCATTCCCCCGAGACAGTGTGAATCAGACCCACTTCCAAACTCGGGCAGGTCATTTAATCCCTTGGGACTCTGTTCCCCAGTCTGTAAAAGGCAGGGAGTGGGGGTTGCTAACATCTGCCCAGCAGGTGGCAAAGATGACGTGCGAGTGCCTCCCACCACGTCCACTCGCACTGAGTTTTCCCTGGCCCGCGGGCAGAGAAACCAGTGGGAGCAGTGGGAGCCTCAGGCAGCAGGAAGCGGCCGGAAGCATCTCCAGGAACAGACTGATCCCACAGAGACTACTTCCTGACTTCTCTGTTTCCAAGAACTTTTTTCTGACTTCTTCACATAGGCCCCATGTTTCCAAAGATCTCGCCTGGCAGACAGACTGTGCTTATTAAATAATAATTAATTCATTCCCCCCTTTTTATTAATCACAGCCACATCTAAGTCTAGCCAGGTTTCTGATCTGCGTGAATGGCCACGTATTGCCACACCTCCCTGATAGACCCCCAACCCAAATCGGGGAACTGTTTCTCTCTCTCTGGAATATTGAGCCGAGCTTTTGGCCCCCAGCATTGCCTGGTGAACACTCATTGGAAACGGGGACAAGGAGCCGTCTTGCTGTCGAAGCAGGACACGTCAACATGTCCAAATTGCCAAAGGGGACATTTTGATCCGTAGGACTTTTTAAAAACTGGCCTGAGATAACACCATATCAAAAAGGAAAAGAGTTAAAACTGAAAAACGTTGGGGTTTTGTTGTTGTTTTTGAAACCTTGGGGTTTTTTAACCCTTCAAAGATTATAATGGGTATTTCCGACCTTGACCCTGGAGGAGGCTCAGAGCTTGGACAGTAATGTATATTGATCATATAATTTAGTATCAAAGACACAGACCATTTAATGATTTGCTTTGTAGACCCCATCAACATGTCCCTGAGTCAAAATATCCATGTTGACAAGTCAGGTGCCCTCTTTCTGGAAAACATTTTCTGCATATTGACTAATTCTTGCTTAGTGAGTGCAGTTCATCTCGTGAGAAAGACATGGGACACATCATGTTTTCTCAAGAGGTGAGAAAAAGGTGAGAGAGGGTGGGAGAATTGCTTCTGCTGTCCCCCTGTTCCTGGAAGACCCTGAGTGCTCAGCTAGCGCTGTCTGGCTGCTGCCTGAGGCCGGGCACCATTATTTTTCCAGCTGACTCTTTACTACCGATCAGAGAGGTGAAGGAAAGAGAGGTGACACCACGTGCCTACTGTATGCCAAGGTGGGGCCATCATTGCCTGGGGCTTCCTCACGCATGCACAGAGGTAAAAGTGTGCGCTTGTCTCGTCAGTTATCCTGGGCCCATCTCCTACCCTCTAGTCCTTTGCCTACCACTACGAAGGAAGAAACCCAAAAAGAGGGAGAGGAAGAAGAGGCTAGGGGCAGGAAACAGCAGGCTTGAGGGGGAGGGGGATTCAGGGACAACACCTAAATCCCCATCGCCCCCAGACCCCTGCTTTCCTGCCTTGGGCGTCCCCTTCCCCTGGATTTGCCAGTTCCTCTGTCAAAACAGGGATGATCTCACTCCCTCCAAGTACATATGTCCTGGTGTCCAGACCTGCTCCCCTCCTGCTTCCCAAATCTCTGTGGCCCGCGTTCAGCACATATTAGAACACTGCCTGCCACTAAGTATAGAAAGGTGCACAAGGCCCACTCTCTGCCCAGGAGGAGCCCCAGCCAATGGGGGTGTTGGACCCAGAAACAAAGCATTTCGGTGTGGTGTAGAAAGTACTGTCTCAGAGGCTGGGGAAGGGCCTGAGCTCATGAACAGCTTCCACAGGGAGACAGAGCTTGAGTTCAGTCTTGAAGGTGATAGAGTTGTCCACAAAGAAGAGGGGAGGAAGGAGCCCCTGGGGCTGGAGCCTCACATCACAACCCGAATGCCGTTAGCTCCCCCTGGCGCTGGCTTGGGGGACAAGCAAGTCTGGAGGCAGGGACAGTGGAGGGAAAGGCTGATGGCGTGGAGCCCTGAAGAGCTAAGCCAGGGGCAGGGAGACGGCACAGGGAGGGGCCCAACGGGGTCAAGAAGTGTTTGGGAGGTGGAATCCGCATGACTGCAGGACTGGGGGAGGAGGCAGAAGCCAGGTGACAGCCCATGCTTGGGGGCTGAGGAGGCAGGACAGTGAGTGACAGCTGCCATCTCAAGGAGCTTGACTGAGAAGGACAGGCAAGGATTAGGGCAACAGCCAGAGTGACACTGATGAAGGGAGACTTCTGGGTCATGGCTCTGAGTGACAATGTCTAGTGTGTGCCCATGAGGGTGGTGGCTGAAGTGGGGCCCCAAAAGGGCATGGATGCTGGGGCAGGTGGGGGGCTCCTCCCCGCCATGGAGCAGAGACAGACTGCTGGGGATTTCATGTGACTCTGTGTGATGTACCCCCACACAGTGCTCACTGAGTAGATGTCGGCGGCCCCTCTCACTCTTCTGCCTCCCTCTCCGGTCCATCCCTCCCTTTCTCCCCTCTGCCTGCCTTCCTGCTTCTCTAGGGCTCAGCATCCCTCCTAGCCCTCCGTCCTCCCCTGCCCCACCGCCACACGCACAGATCATTTATAAAAACATTTGTCAAGCATGGCCCACAGCTCCTGATGGCAGTTCTCTCATGGTTCACTCGTTCCTCAGACATAATGTACAAGAGGTCCTGGATCCCAGCTGGAGCCAGCAAATCCTGCCGGCTGACCTGGGCCATGGCTGTTCCTGATGGTCTCCACCACTGACACTCATTTCCTCACCTGGCTCCAAGGACCGGTGTGCACAGCTGGATGACACCGTCATTCACCCCAGTCCAGCCACAGTCCTGGATCTCCTACTGCGTGCCGGTCCCTGACTAGGCGTTCAGGACCTGCCGAGAGGACTGAGACTCTGGAGCCTCTCACCATCTTTGCAAAGACTGCAGGGCAGAAAAGTTAAATTAACAGTCCACAGCGCCAATGAAGTTCTAGACAATTGCAGAAGAGAGTCACAGGCATGATCAATTGCCAGAGTAATTGTGCCGATAGCCATCGCCACGAGGAGCACAGAGCAGGGAAAGTCGGAGGCAGGGAGATTACGCAAAGATTGATGGGCTGCAGGCAGGATGGTGTTTGGGTCCAAATTCCACCAGTGACATCATGTGACCTTGACAGTGTGCTTTCCCTTCTCTCCAGTGGCCCTCTCTGTAGAGGGAGCGGTTGTCGAGAGAGGTTACTGAGATCCCTTCGAGCACTGACATTTCCAGGCACGTAGGGCTGCGCTGGTCAGGAAGGGTGGAGGAAGAAGTGAACCATGAGCCTTGCTCACCGGAGCAATCCAGAACAGAACTGGGGCTGCGAGAAGCGGAGAAGCGCGTGCCTCCTCTACTTGCCCTTTACCGCTACCCCCAGCAGTGTCTCCTGATGGCTCAAATGAGCCATCTAGATAATGCAGCGATACATGGAAACAGAAATTTCCCACGGACCGAGCCCTTACACCCTGAGGGCTGGGATGGGCACGGCAGATCTCCCTACCCCGATTTTGCCGCAGAGAAAACCAAGATGCAAAAGAGAGAAAGGACTCACCCAAGGTCCCCCTGGGAAGTAGAGGCACAGCCCAGAGTGGGGTGAGAGGAATGAGGTGCTTCATATATCTCCAAGTGGGGTTGGCCCCCACCAGTGTCCCCGCAGAAAGGTGGCACTGACAGGCCACCATGCCGCACACTAGCGCGCTCGCATCTCAGGATCCGGCAGGCAGCCACTTTGATTTGCTGCTAATTCTTTATTTTAAAAAGATTCACAACTCAATTACATCAGGTAACAATGGCTCACAGTCAATAATACAAAACGCAAACCCAATAAACATCCATTCTGACCAGGGGGCATGGATTGAGATGAGGAAAGACAAAACAAAACAAAAAAAAAAAAATTACAGCATCAACTCGTCAAGAACAGTATCTTGTAATTTCCAGTAAATTGGAAGCACTGCAAGTCATTTTCCCCACATGAGTGGCAGCTATATTAATTTGTTGTCATTCGTCAACCATCAAAAATAAATTGTTTACAAGGGATGGGGAGCCGCTGCAGAGAGCCGGGCTGAGGTTATGTGTGACATGATTCCTAGGACTGGGTTGGGGGGGGGGTCTTCCGAAGGGCCAAGCCTGCCTGTGCCCCCACCGGTTCCCTACAGAGGTGGCTCCTGGGTGAAACCCACAGCCTTGACCCCAGGCTCCTCTGGCCATGCCCCACTCCACCTGCTGCCCCATTCTCTAGAAATCCGGGGCTCGTTCACTCACTTGCTTCCCCCTCCCAGAAGTCACCCCCGGAAGCAGAAGGGACAGGCTCACCCACCGGGGTGCATCAGAACAGCAGCTACTATGTTGCTCACTGACTGCCCTCCAGGCACTGAATTAGGTCCCTTATAGGTATTATCTTATTTAATGATCAGAACAATTTTTCAAGGTAGATACTATCATCTCCCTTTTGTGGATAGGGAAACTAACTGGAGCTCAAAGGGGGTAAATGACCCACCCAAAGGTTACACAGCTAATGAGTAACACTGCCTGGGGCCAGGACCAGGAGAGGTAAGCAAGGTGCCCTCAGGCACAAAATTTAAGAAGGCGCCTGCTCTCCAGGTCGGCCAGGTGCGGGGTCCCCACCTGGGAGGGATGTCCCTCACCCACTCCAGGGCCTTGAACAACAGCTTGGATTTGGATCCAGGTCTGTCTGTATTCAAGCCCATGCTTGTCTCCTTGTGGCACAGCCCACTCCAGCGATGAGCATTGTAAGTAGCGACTAGAAGCTTCCAAAGGAGTGCAGCTCTACGGTGGGATGTCGGAGGGCTGACGAGGGAGGCGCTGCTTCTCCTACAATTAGTCCAGGCAGGCAGTCACCTGCTCCCCTGGTTTTAAGCCAGTCCCTAGTCCAGGGCGGAAATGTGGAGCTGAGGCCAACACAGGAAAGTAAAATCCGGCTGTTGACAGCTGGTGGCCAAGCTCTGCTCTCTACTCTATGGAGCCAACCCAGCCTAGAGTCCTACCTTGCACTTGGCATCCTCATGCAGTCTTTTCAAATCCATTACTTCTCCCCATGAGGGCAGGGGTCCTTGTCCTCATTTTCTCTCTTCTCAGGCAAGCTGAAGCTCCTAGAGGTTAACCAGTTTGCCCCAAGTCACACAGCCAGCAGAGCGCCCAGTGTGTGACTCAGAACTCGGCCCTCTTTGCATCCCACCTCATTGCCAAGAGCTAGGTCTAGACCTAGATGGGGCTGGGGGACTGGGGTTCATATCTGGGGGGGGGGGGCAGGAGAAATAGGAAAGAAGGGCTAGGGAGGAAAAAGGAGGCAGGAGCAAACAACTTCTAAAATATAATAATTTGGCTAAATTTAATCATGTGCAAGAGTTCAGAATGATTCATAATGTATGCAGATTGATGCAAATGACTATGCAAATGATTCAGGAAGGGCTGAGCAGGGTATAGCTTACCGCTCAGCCATAGCACAAGTGGGCAGGACAAGGTCTCTGTCTCGGGTAGCAGTTCTCCAAGCAAAGAACACCTTCAGGTTGAAAGAATTTTCTCTACAACCTGATGAAGCCCTGGAAACATGGAGTAGTGGGCAGAACCAAGGCGGGGGGCCCGACCACATGCTCTCTCTAGATTCTGTGCAGACCATCCCTAGAACCCCAGCTCCACCCACCCCTGCCCCAGGCTTCCCTTCCCTGAGCTAAATAATCCTGCTGCTTTCCTGTCACCTGAAAAGCCTCCCTTTTCCCTCGGACTTTTAATAGTCCTGGGCACCTTCTCCCTTTCTAATGAGTCAGGAGCAAGGATGGGCCAGTAGCGTCTCGGACCACCCTCTCCGTGCATCCAGAAAAGCCTTGCAACAGCATGTGGGAAAGAAAATGGCCTTTTTGAGGGAATCGGGGCTTGGAGCGGGGTCTGCCAATGACTGGCTGTGTAGCCTCATGTGAGTTACTGAGTCCCTCTGAGTCTCAGTGTCCTCATCTGTCCAGTGAATTACTAACAGCTACTATTTATGGCTACTGGGGGATGTCCTATGCGTTCATGCCTGCCACCTTGTAGGATGCTCAGGAACTGGCCCCTGCCCCTCTCTGCAGACCTACATCCTCTCACAGCCCCGCTCCAGCCACCTGCTGCAGCCACACTGACCAGCGGCTTTCCTGACTCTTCACTTCTGCTCACACAGGCCTGACTCCTCTCCTCCATCACTTTCTGCCTGTGTGAGAGTCCTACCCATCCATCATCTCTGCCGTGAGGCCAAGTTCAGACTTCTGTCCCCAATGTCCAGCAGCGGCATGCCTGTCACAGTCCTGTCCCAAGCCCTGAACACCTGACTGCCCTGACTTTGTGCGGAGATTTGTCACTTTCTCAGGGCTGTCACCCATGATCTCTTGTTGATTCTGAACCTCTCCGCTACCCTGTGAGTTCAGAGAAGAAGATGCGGTTCTTCTTTGACTACAGAAGAGGCTGGGATTCCAAGAGGACACCCAGTTAGGAAAGGGTCTACTCTGGTCAGAGAACCCCAGAACCTCTTTGCCTCCCTAATATATCCACCCTCAGGGTAAGACTTCTCTTTTCATAACTATAACTGCCTCTCCAGTTTCTTTGGAAGCCCCATGAAAGGCTGAAGCTCATCCCCAAGTCTCCCCTCATGCACAGAGCCTTAAACCGCGTCGGCTTTCAGTGAGCTCCAATCAGTGTCTGGTCACCGACAGGGTGACAGACATCAGAGACTCTCCATGGCATTCCACGGAGACCTCAGTTCTTCTCCTGCCACGTTAGCAATCAGCCAGCCCTCCAGGCTTCTCTCTGCACAGAGGGGCTTAGCTCTGCCTTGGGAGAGCCCCCAGGAGGCCCCTTGCACACTTGGAATGTGGGCCATTTCCTAGAATTACAGGTGGAGAAGCCCCCACATGCACACATGTACAAAACCGCCTCGCATCTCTTCCCGAATGCTTTTCATAAAGGACCTTGGATCTGAATACACGGGGACATGAAAACCTCCCAAGGCCCTTTCCCTTGCACATGGCCTCTGGGGAGGCGTTTGTAACTGGTGTGGCGCTCTCTTCAAGACATGCTGTTTTTCTGATGAGTTTCGCCAATTGAATTCTCCTCTTCCATCTCAACAACCTAAGAGGCACAGAAATAATCCTGTGCTTCCCTCCCCCCCCCACTCTGTTTTTGTTCATCACGATTGGTTGTTTTCTGCACACACATGGCTCTCGAAAGAGTTACTAGTGGGATGGGAATAAACAGTCTGCACTCAGAAACACTGCTCACCTCGGTCATTCCATGTGGGACTTCCTTGTGTCAAGACCCGGGGAGGAATCTTGAAAACTGTGTACCCAGTCAATTACTGCTACTTCCACCATTAATAATAATAATACATAATATAAGTTGTAATAATTATATAATACTATGGAATAACTTATATATCAGCCACAATTCTATGACTACGAGTCTTAATTCCTTTAATCTCACGCACACATGTGCTAGACATTAGGTTGGCTTATTGTCCCCATTTTACAGATGTGGACCAAGGAAAGTTAAGTCATTTGTCTAAAGTCACATGAGTCCTTTGATCTCAGACGGGGAGAGAAACTGTAATGGGACATTCCAGGTATTCAGGAAATCATCACCCCAACCCCCCCCCATTAAAACAGAACAGACTCTTCCTGTCTTCCTTCTCTCTTTGTCCCTCTCTTTCTCTCTTATACCCCATACTAGTTCTTTACCTTCCTGGCTCTGGGAATGAGGCAGTTCCCTATCCCTCTATAAACCAGACCGTCCTCTCCTGACTGTGGGGAGAGGAAACCTCCTTTCCGACTTCATGGGCTGATGCAAGGTGGTGGGGGGAGAACCATCAGGACCTCAATGGTGGTGTGCTGAGCCCACGGGGAGCTGCTGGGTCGGCAGGAAGGGACTCAGTCTTCATGTGCTTTGTTCCGTTGCAGCATCTCAGGCTACGGAGCTGCTGGTGGGAAAGGCGGGAAGAACACCATGATGCGGTCCCACGGCGTGTCTGTGCTGGGCATCTTCAACCTGGAGAAGGGCGACATGCTGTATATCCTAGTTGGACAACAGGGGGAAGACGCCTGCCCCAGCGTAAGTGCCCAGAGCAGGGACCTCTCCTTCACACTCACCAGGACCCAGGCGGCCCCTCGGAGGGCATCACCCTGGATACCCTCCTTCTGGGAGCTCACGTTCAAAGTTGGCAGGACTCACCCCTCACTCTGCTTACAAATACCCCTCCTTTTCCAGGCCCATTTGGGTGTATGAGAAAGCGGGTGGTATGGCTGTTGGGGTTTCACATCCCCACAGGAACCAAGGTGGAGGCATGGGTTTCAAGAGTAACCCTTAAAACTAAAGATCCTCCTTGAATGGGCAAATGGTTGTTCTTCTCAGCAGACTACAAACTAAAGCCCATCTCCTAAACTTTCTTGCTGGGGCACCATAGTCTTTAGC
Organism: Ursus maritimus; assembly: GCF_017311325.1. Lineage (NCBI taxonomy): Eukaryota > Metazoa > Chordata > Mammalia > Carnivora > Ursidae > Ursus > Ursus maritimus. The sequence goes on along the minus strand of NW_024426774.1, from coordinate 22,684,247 downwards.
CCTATTATCATAAACAGGACATTTTACAGAGGAGAAAATCCAGAGTACAGAAGAGTAGGGACTCTGGCTCCTGCTTGTGCCGTGCTCCGCCCTTGCTTGGGCCTTGGTTTCTATGCCCTTCCCCACTTAAAGCCATCAATTGACAAGCCAGACTGCCATTGTCTACAGCCCCAGAGGCAGCCTGTCATTCTGGTGTCTGATCCCATTGCGGTATCCACCTGTCAGACAAGGAGAGCTCCAACAGCAGGCCTTGAGAAAGCCGGTAGTGATCTGAAATCGCCAGGAGAATGGGACTTCGAAGACTAACAAAGCAGCAGCCGTGGAGACCTGGGGCATCCCAGTTGTTTGCCCCTTGTCTGTGTTGGGGGAGACAGGACCCTGGTGGTGCGGGCTGTCCTGGCAGGAATTCAACACCGTGATGCCAGGCCCCACTGTCCCCTGAAGCCCAGCTTCCACCCAGGGCGGGGCCAAGGCACGGAGATGGGTTCTAGCGCCCAGGACCCAGGGCCCCTTCCCCAAGAGTTTATTCAAGAGTCGCCTCGGGGGACTGATGTGGGAACAAGGACGACCCAGAAAGCAGTACAATTCCACAGAATAAGCTCAGGACTCCTAAAAGCTGGGCCCCAGTCTGGGAGCAAGGAGGAAAGCACAGCACCCATCCCCCACCCCCACCAGACAGGGTTTAAACAAGGCAACAGGCAGGAGTCAGCTCCGCAGGTGCAACCTTGCACACGAGAAATGTCTGGACTCCAACTTTTATTTAGCAACTACAATCAGGACTTTCGAACCTGATATAATATATTAAGTCATTAAGTTACAGGCTGCTGTAATTTCCACAGGAATGTATTGAGTGCTAATGTAATTCTTTCATCTAAGCAGAAAGATTGCATTGACTTCTGCAAGGGACTTTTACTTGATTGGATTGTAATCAGTTATGTCTTTTCACAGGACCAAGTCCTTTTTATTTTTAATTCAATTGTAATCTACTTGTTCCTCGGGGCTGCTGCACTTTATCATTTTATTAATCAACCTACTTGCTCTCAAACTTCGGGAATGCACAGGGAGAGTTCCGAAGAAGCCCATTCTCAGCCACACCCCCTGCTGGTGGGGCCGGGCATAGCAGGGATGGGGTTGGGGAGGGGTGGGGGTCTGGGTCATGGGTCTTCCCTGTGGCTCCACACCTCCCCCATCAGGAGTCAGTGGGAGAGAGAGAAAGAAAGCTCTTTTATGGCACTACCTGCACCTCCAGTCCTCTCTCGGCAGAAAAATGGTGCCTAGAGAGGATCCCCTAGAGAATGGGGTGCACGCTATGAATTAAACTGCGGGATTTGGCAGCTTTCCTGGTTCACATCTGTGTGAAGTTGCTCTTCTTCTGTGCCTGGCCACACCTGAGCCTGGGATGGGCTCCAGCCGCTGGAAACCCTTCAGCTACTGCTTCTCCAGTTCCTCCCAAGCCTCGTCTGGTGGCATGGGTTTCTTGACTTCAGCACTATTGACATTTTGGAGCAAATGAGTCTTTGTTGTGGGCGACTGTCATGGGCACTGTAGGCTCTCTAGCAGGGTCCCTGGCCTCTATCCACCCAATGCCAGGAGCATCCCCCAGTATTAATGATCACAAATGTATCCAGACATTGCCAGATGTCCCCAGGGGAGCAAAACCACTGGCCTAGATGTTAAATTGTACAACTTCCATCACTCACAAGGCAAAAATTGTGAGGGGTCAGCCCTCACCCAGACAGCCCCCAATTCATTCAAATGTATTCGGCAAATATCTATCAAGTACCTTCCATGCACCAGTCACTGTTCTAGCAACTTGAGATATATCCACAAACAAAAGAAAGATCTTTGCTCTGAAGGAGCTAATATTCCCATTGGGGGAGGAGGGTTGAACAATGACTAGTAGTATCAGTCAATAAAAACACCTGGAAGTGAATGTGTTCCAGTGAACGGAAGTAGGGTGACAAGAGTCAGGTGTGCAGGGCAGGTTGCAATGGTAGAGAGGGTGGTCGAGGGAAGCCTATTGAACAAATGACAGCTGAGCAGAGTCCTGAAAGGGATCGAACCAGGAGCATATCTGGGGATGCTAGCCAAGCAGAAGCCAGGGCGCTGAGGTGGGAGAGTGCCTGGCGTACTCTCGATCAGCTGGGGTGTGTTGGGGGAGCAAGAGGGAGAGTCGGTGAGAGATGAGGTGATCGGGCCACCATCAGGACATTTTTAAGCCATAGGAGGGTTTTGAGCCTAAAGGTGGGTTAGGGAGCTGCTGTGATTTGTACATTATAAGACTCCCTCTGGCCTCTGTACAGCAGATAGCCCCCTTGGGACCAAGGGAAGAGTCAGCATGATGAATTCAGTGGTTACTGCATTCATCCGGGCAAGAGATGATGGTGGCTCGGATGAAGATGGCAACAGGGGCTGAATTCTGGGCATATTTGGAATGCAAAATCAAAAAGGATTTCCTGCCCAACTAGATGAAGAACTGAGACAAAGAAAGCATCAAGGATGACTCCAAGAACTGCACACAGGAGCCATGGGAACAAAGGAACTGCTGTCACCTGAGCTGGGAATGCTGTGGAAGGAGCAGGTTTGGGGACGAGGTTAGGAGAGGTCTGGTGGACAGCCAGGTAGAGACTTCTGGTAGCCAACGGAGATGGGCCACTGGACTTGAGGAGCAAAGTCTAAACGGAGATAGACATTTGGGAGACGTCAGCATAAAATCGAGCTAGGATGAGATTGACTAGGGAGCAGTACTGATTAAGAGGAAGACCAAGGGCTGAGCCCCAGGGACCCCCACCATGTAGAGGTCAGGGCAAAGAAGAGCAGAGAAAGCTGAGGGGAAGGAGCCATGGATGGCAGAGGAGATTCCAGAAGGTGTGGCCTCCTGGAAGTCAGGCCAAGAAAGTCTATCATGGAGATGTGATCAAGTCTGCCAAACGCTGCTGCTACATCCGGCAAGAGGCAGACTGAGAATCCACCCTTCTTCGCCTCCCCCACCAGATTTTTTTTTTAAGATTTTATTTATTTATTTATTTATTTATTTATTTATTTATTTATTTGAGAGACAGAGACGATACTGACAGATAGCGGAGAGAGCACAAGCCAGGAGGAGAGGGAGAAGCAGGCTCCCACTGAGCAGGGAGCCCCATGGGGCGTCTGGATCCCAGGACCCTGGGATCATGACCCAAGCCAAAGGCAGCCACTTAACCAACTGAGCCACCCAGGCACCCCTCCCCCACCCAATTTAAAGGAGAAGCCCAGGGGTGTGGCGGGGGATGGACGTGAGTCTGGGCTCTCGTTAGAAGAAAGGCCATTCCCCAGCCCAACTGATCCCTCCTTCCCACTCCTGCAATCCCAGCCATCTGCAGATTCTGTTCCCAGGAAGAGGGCATCCCCAAAGGGTGGACACCACCCCCCCCGGACAGAGAGGAGGAGGAGAGCAGGGTCTGAGGGGATGGACCTTCTTAGTACCACTGGTTCAGACTGGACAGCCCTCGATGTGCACAGGAGGACGCAGGTCCAGGGAAGTGAGGTGCCTTGCCCAACATGGCTCAGCCAATCTCCAGCACAGTCAGTCAAGAAGCCAGATTGGACCCTGTGTTTTGTGCTCTGCTCTGCCCAGCGGACAGCCCACATTTGGGTCCCCTGCCCCCGGGGCTCAGCCCTTGGGGCATGGCCCTGGCATGTCACGCCCACCCCAGGCAGCAGTTAGCAGGGTTTCCTCCCAGCACTCCCCACCCCCCCCCGCCACCCCCCTTCTGGACAGCACTGCGCACACGTACAGGAGAAATGTCAGCTCTCTACAGTAGCAATTCAGAACCTTCCACCCACACTAAATCCACTCTAAAAGATATCAAATTATTTCCATCATTAAATCCAAAATGCCATAAAACAAATTGCATCTTGGCTATTTATCTGGAAATTTCTCTAGTACTCATTGCAGGCACCCCTGAGTGCTTTAGCATAAGGAGTGGCTCAAGATGAATTGCCGTGTCCACTGGCTGGTTACACAGCAGCGTTCAATGGAAACGTGATGTTTTATTGGCCTTTTTTCTAATAAGTGAAAGAAAAGCCATTTTCCTCTGAAGTCGGGTGGATGTTTGGAGCGTTCTTCTTAGCTCTTGTGCCCAGCAGGCAGGCTGGCTCTCCCTGAAGCATTGTCCTCTTTATTCAGGGATTCCAGGATTCTGTGTCAGGGGGATTTCCTGCACGTCCCCAGGGACTCCTGGATGCCTGGGTCCACACCAGAACCGTGTGAAATAACAGCAGCTGTCTATTCAGCCCCTAACACAGGACACACGATCCTCCGTCCACACAGCCTGCGGCATCTACACTCCCATTCCACACCTGGAGGTCAGAGAGGTTGAGCGCCTCCTCCTCAGTCACCCAGAGAGGTTGAGCGCCTCCTCCTCAGACACCCAGGGTGTCTGCAGATTCCTGGGGTCACACCCAGTTCTCCGTGATGGACACAGAGAGCTCCATGGAGGGCTGCGTCAGGGGATTTCTGGAGGCAGGAAGTGGGACCTTAGATGGGAGGGAAGAGATGTCCAAACCGGAGAAATGATTTTCCCATAGATGGGCTGGGACTAAATCCAAGCCTGGCCAGGCACTGCTGTGCTCTCCTCCCATGATACTTCAGAACTGCAACTGCTCAAACAACCTTCAATGGCTCACCACTGCCTAGAGAATGAAGTCTGATTGTATTCAAGGCTTCTGGCCATTATCTGACTGTCCTTACCTGTCGCATTTACACTCCCTCCAGCCCTACCTCCCTACCTAGGGCCTTGGTCATCCCCTCTTCAGAGTCCAGAGGATCCTAACAGGTCCTCCTGGACTATCTATCTGTCCTAAAGTGGACTTTTCTGAACCAAAGAGACTCCTTATGCTTTCCCTCAAATCCCCCCCTCACCTCTTTCTCTCTGGGCTCATGCTACTCTCTTCTCCTGGAATGCCCTGACTTTCCCCCATTCTCTGTTTTAAAAAATCTCCCTATGCCAAGCCCAGCTCCCTATGCCAAGCCCAACACCACCTCCTACAGGCAGTCCTCCTTGATTACCAGTCAGCAACAAAGTTGCTTGTTGTCCCCCAACTTTGCATGCATTTTCTATCTAAGCTACCTTAGGGTCCTTCTCTAATACTCTCTAGTGACAGTTATCTCTCTGTGTGTAGATAGATAGCTAGATAGCTAGCTAGCGAGATAGGGACAGTTTATCAATCTATAGATACATAACATATATCTATATCTATGTATATATATCTATATATCTATAGATATATAGATATCTTCAACTTAACTGTAAGCTATTTGAGAGGTCATCAGAGCCTATCATGAAGCATAGAAGGTCTGTCTGCTGAGAAGTAGAGAACCTTGGGCACCAACCTGAGAGGTACTTTTTGTTTCTACAGACAAACCGATTAATCCAGAAAGTGTGCATTGGTGAGAACAACGTGATAGAAGAAGAGATCCGTGTGAACAGGAGTGTGCATGAGTGGGCAGGAGGGGGTGGAGGTGGAGGCGGAGCCACGTACGTGTTTAAGGTAAGGCCTGCTGCCCAGCTGCCATGGGCAGTGACTCGTGTGTGTCACGGATCTGTCCTGTCAGATCCTCATGACAGCTCTGGGAATGCAACACCTCAGGCGTCCTTAGCCCCATCTAAAGATGAGCAAAGCAAGGCCCAGAGGGATGTAGGGTCCCTGTCTGTCCAAAAAAAAGGCAGCTTCTTCTCTTGCAGACGTATCATCTCGATGTCCCCATGCAGGCCTTGCTGTCCCTGCCGCAGAGTTCCAGAGGGTCCCACGGTGCCCTCCTCTGTCCCAAGGTGGGCTTTTCTGACATGATCAGAAGCAGGCAAAGGCTTCTTGCTAGGTCCTCCCACCAGGACAGTGATGCTGAGGGCTTCATCATGAAGTTGTGGAGGTCAGAGCCAAGACCCCAGAGAGTGGGGAGGAAAGAGGGAGCAGAGAGACGAGCTTCTGAGCACCAGCACCCAGTCCTCTGAGGCTAATGTGAGAAGCTTCAGGAAAAGATCCATCCCACCTGCTGATATTCATATATTTAGATCTAGATTCATATATTTAGATCGTCTTTGACTGAACCCCGACGGATAGAGGAGCTGGAGGAGGGGGGCGGTGAGAGCAGATAGGTTGCTGGAACATGAGGTCAGAGCCCTGAGACCACGGCCCAGCAAACACTCTGACACTTTAAACACAGCAGTGGCTCAGGGGTCCCCAGAGTGGGAGCCCCGCCCGCTTTCTCAATCTCTGATCGTCTCCCCGGGCAGATGAAGGATGGCGTGCCAGTGCCCCTGATCATTGCAGCCGGCGGTGGCGGCAGGGCCTATGGGGCCAAGACAGACACGTTCCACCCAGAGAGACTGGAGAATAACTCCTCGGTTCTGGGGCTGAACGGCAACTCTGGAGCCGCAGGTAAGGCGCCGCGAGCCTGCGCTTCCCTGGGATGGACCCCCAAGACTGCGTGAGCTCGGGCTCGGCCGGGAGCCGTCACACACCTGTGTTTCCGCGGCTGGTGCTTGAGAAGCTGGGAGCTCTGGATACTGGTACCCACGTTGAGGGAGGAAGGGCGGGCCGCAGCTTGTGGACCTGGCGGCGTCTTTGCTGATGTGGGGTTTGAATTGCAAAGGTCACGGAGCACAGGAGACAGGTGGCTGCACTGGGACAGGCAGCCCAGCCTCCCTGGGTTTCCTCAAATGCAGCTGGACGTGAGCCGATGGAAGAAGTGCCGGCAGAGTCAGGCCTCCTAGTCCCTGTGTGGGTGCCTCCAGGCCCTGGGCTACCAGCTCGCACGTCTGGCCTGGCAATCCGTGCTCGCGAGTGAGAGCCAGCCACACAAAGATCAGAGACAGACACTGAAGGGGGTGTGAATTCGGATTCCTCTGAAGCCAGCCATGTCTGAAGGGAAAATGCAGTTCAGTTTTGTATTTTCTTTTCTCCACAATCAGACCAAGGATCTTTAGAAGCATTTAAGTTTCAAGGTTAATTAAACAAACACTCAACCTTCCCTTCGAGTGAGAGAAGGAAGCGTAGAAAGAGGGGTTGGGGTCTCAGTGAGGACAACCCAGCGCTATTCTTGGTGCCCCTGCAGGTTGTTTTCTTTTCCATACATTTGCTTAAAAGCTGTAAGACAGGGGCGCCTGGGTGGCACAGCGTTTAAGCGTCTGCCTTCGGCTCAGGGCGTGATCCCAGCGTTATGGGATCGAGCCCCACATCAGGCTCCTCCGCTATGAGCCTGCTTCTTCCTCTCCCACTCCCCCTGCTTGTGTTCCCTCTCTCGCTGGCTGTCTCTCTTTCTGTCAAATAAATAAATAAAATCTTTAAAAAAAAAAAAAAGCTGTAAGACAGAGTAGGGGATCAGAAACCCCCTGAGCCGGGAACCCCGCAGGGCACAAGGGTAGAGTGGCGGGCACAGGGGAGGGAGGGCAGACACGGCATCAGGGCCCGGTCATTCTCATCCACGCTCATGGCCCACTTCAGGTCCCTAATGTTGCTGAGGGGCCTTCCCTTTGCCACGAGACATCAAAGGCCCTGAACGGCGCACACGCCATCCTCCGGCTAGCAGAAGGGAGGCCAGCCGCTTGAAACCCGAGCTGGATGCCACAGGACTGCAGCGTCCCAAGCTGGTTTACCTGGGGGCCTTGATTCAGTTCTGATCGTCCCTGTTCTAGACTGAGCTTGTTCCTGACCTTGGCCTCCTGTCCTAAAACCCAGCTCCTCTCTAGCACAGTAGTGCTCTCCTTCCACAGCTCCCCCACCTCGATGTCTCCCTGCTGCCCCCTCGGGGTCCAGAAGAGCCTCTGCCACACATTCTTCCAGAAGGCCCTTCTAGGCCAGTTAACACTCGTGGTTCTGCAGACCCACGCACTGCTGTTTCTCCAGGTCCTCACCACCCGGCACCTGCTGGAACGGAAAGTACTGTGGGGTCTTTGCAGTAGGCCGCCTGTTGAAATGTCATACGAAACAATATAGGGGGAGACAAAGAGGGTCCTGGAATCTCAAGGGCCAGCAGGAGAGATTGATTGTGGTTAACCTGTGGCCTGAAGATAAAGTTGCATTCAACCTCGGCTCTGTAAATAGCATTTCCTCCGTGAGAGTTCAGAGCAGCCCCAGGCAGTGGGAAGCACAGCCCCAACAGCTGTCATCACAAGGGGACTGCCCACCTCTTCCCCCGACCCCCTCCCACCCCCAGCTTCCGTGCCCCTGAGCTTGGAGCATCTCCTTAGAAGCAGTCAAGCAAGACAAAGCTTCAGAGTGTGAAGCCCTCTGCACACCTGTGTTCCACCTCTTACGCCCAACCATCCCTCCATGTCGTGGTTTAGGAAGCATTTGGCATGCCCATTGGCCCTTTCGGTCTGAACATCAACCCAATGAGGCAAGTCTTACTATCCCCAAGTTACAGGTGAAGAAACTGAGGCTCAGAACAGGGAAGTTATGGCCCAGGGTTTCAGAAGCAGTAAACAATAAAGCCCATCGGGTTGCCTAGCCTAGTCCAGGATTCCCACAGAGGAACCCACTGCAGTGACCCCAGCAGGATTTTGACAGTTGGTGGCCCAAAGACTGGTGGGTCCCGGTCCTTGTTGGGGTGAGAAGCATTAATGAAACAAACCTGAGCTTCAGGAGTTGGGGGCATGGAGAGAAGGCAGAGGATTAGTTTCACCGTCATGCTGCCTGTGCCCCCACGTCCCCCATCCCTAACCAAGCATTCTCCCCAGCTTTTGCTCCAAAGGCCTGATGGGAAGCAGGGGTCTGAAGCGTGGTCCCAGCTGGATGTGCACGGCTGTGGCCGAAGCAGTTCTCACTAGGGAAGAGGGCACGCTCCTGCTTTCCCAGCTGTGGCTGCTGAAGCCCCCAGGCCCCACGGGGCGCTGGCGCTGGAGCCTGGAGCGAGCGTCCTCAGAGCACGTGGCGTCCTGCCTCCTGCCAGACCCAGCAGCGGGGAGCGGAACTAGCCAGCGCCCTCTCACCTGGGGTCTTCTCCGTCTCTTCCTGCAGGTGGCGGAGGTGGCTGGAATGATAACACTTCCTTGCTCTGGTCTGGAAAGTCTTTGCTGGAGGGTGCCACCGGAGGACATTCCTGCCCCCAGGCCATGAAGAAGTGGGGGTGGGAGACAAGAGGGGGTTTCGGAGGGGGTGGAGGGGGGTGCTCCTCAGGTGGAGGAGGCGGAGGATATATAGGTAAAGATGATTCGTGTTCAAGGTGTCACTCCCCCCCCCTTAGTCCTAGGCACCCCCTGTCCTCTCCCTGGCCCTCGCCTGCCCTCCCCCAGCCACCCCAAGTGTGGACTGTGATGTCACCATGCACGTCTTCCTCTCGGCCCCGTAGGACCAGCCAGAGGCAGGGTGTTGGCTCTCGAGCCAGCATCCTGCCTCAAGGCTTCAGTAGCAACCGCTTCAAGATCTCGTGTGTTCTTGATGCCCCCCTCTCCCAAAACCAGTGATAAATGGCTTTGATGCCTAGACTATTCTCTGAGCCACCCCTAAAGTCGTGCTGGCACCAGAACCTTGGAGGTCACGCTCCCCAGGCCTGTGCCTCCCTTTGGACGGCCTGGCCTGAGTCTTTGCCAAACCAGCTCCCTAAGGGCCTGGTTTGTGGCCTCTGGCCTCACGGACTCCCTCTCCCTTCCCTGCCCCAGCCCGCCAGCTTCCAGAACTTTGCCCCTCTCCATGCCAATGGGCAGGCCCAGCCCAGCCCATCGGCCAGCGGCTGGCCACTGGCCCCAGCTCTCTCCGAGCTTCAGAGCAGAGCACAAGAGCCTTCTGAAGTTGTGAGGCTGCGGGGCTGAGAGGCTGGGAGACAGCGGCTCCACCACCCCCACAGATTAGGACACGATGCATGCACATGCTCTGTGATGTTCTGTCTGTGTTCTGCTTTACGCCGTGTGTAAGATGCTTGTGTTAACCTGCAGCTCTTCTCCAAACTCTGAGGGGGGGCGGGAGGAGCCTGAGGGGGGAGCCCAAAGATAACCCAGCCCAGCTGAAAGGAGGGACAGGAGCCTAAAGGCACAGGGGCCCATCCCCCCATGTCTTACCCTGCCCCAATGGGACTGGAGAGCAACCCCTCAGTACTACTGGCCTGGCTAGTTCTGGAAGAGGCCCCGAGGGGCTAGTCCAGCCTGAGGACACAAGACCTCTTCTGAGTCTTGTTCACATGCACTGCTTCCGAGCAGCCCCAGTGCAGTGCTGGGGACTCCCCGGCGGGAGCTGGCCCGGACCTGAAGGGAACGTAGCCCTCACACCCAGCATCTACCAAGCCACACCCCAAGTGCCGCCCCTGTGCCCCAGGCCTCCCTTCCCTCCCCACCGCCCCACCTTGAGGCCTTCACCGCCCCTGCATGCCCCGCTGATGTGCAAATGTATTGAGACTTGGGCCCCCTGCCTCTCTGCGTTAAACTCTCCTCTGGTTTGGCACAGGCGGCAACGCGGCCTCAAACAATGACCCCGAGATCGACGGGGAGGACGGGGTCTCTTTCATCAGTCCGCTGGGCATCCTGTATACCCCCGCTTTAAAAGGTATCCCCTCTGCCAGGCGGCAGAGCTGACCTGCTCAGGGCAGCTCTCCCACCCAGACAAAACCTCAGGGCCACTGACACGAGGCCAAGGTACAAAGGCATGATTATGGGTCCCTCACAGGCCCACTGCTCATCTCAGCAAGTTTTCTGGAAGTCAGGATGTGTGGTCTGATATGCACATGGAGGCAGAAGACTGACTTTCAGGCAGACTGGTCCAAGAAAATGCGGCAGTAACAGTCCCCCGCCCCGACCGGGCCAGCCAGCCCAAGGGGCACGCGCTCCGACCCTCCCATCCACCTACAAAAATGCAGCCCCGCGTCCTCTGTCTGAGCTCCTTCAGATGCATCAGGGACTTCCCTCTACACAGCGGTCCTTCAGGGCCGTGGGACGTAGGGACAGGAGCTAGAGGACCCACACTGACCAGCAGAGAGAAAGCACAGAGACCGGGAACGGGGTGCAGAGAGGTCCTCACGGCCTCAACCCGAGGCTCATCCTCCCTTCTTGTCGCCAGTGATGGAGGGCCATGGGGAAGTGAATATTAAGCATTATCTGAACTGCAGCCACTGTGAGGGAGACGAGTGCCACATGGACCCCGAGAGCCACAAGGTCATCTGCTTCTGTGACCACGGGACAGTGCTGGCTGACGATGGCGTCTCCTGCATTGGTAAGAGGGCGGTGACAGGGAAGGGGCCCGGAGTGTGAACCCACAGTGGCTGCAGCAGGTTCCCACGATTCTGGTTCTCCTCAGATGCAGTTTTGTAAGCGTCCTGACCCCCTCCTGTCCGCCCCAACAGGGGTGCTCTAAGGACTGGGCAGAGGGACCTGTGTGTGGAAGGCGGGTCATGGCCAGTGAAGGAGCCCTAACGTGTCTAGTCCCACTGCTAAGCCAGGGCATGAACCCCCACGTCCCCACCACAGGGCCATGCTGTCCACACTGGAACACCGCCAGTACCAGGGACCTCGACACTCCCAAAGCACGCTGTCCCATCCAGAGTTTGCAAGCTGGGCTTGCAACACCTCTCAGGCGCTACAGGGGTTTGAAGACCGACCTGGGTCCTCCTCCTTCAAGTCTCCAGACAAAAAAGACACATTTGTTTCCATCAGTTCACACAGGACACTTTTATGTCTCCTCCTCGTCCTGTGTCCCGAGTCTGCAGGCGTTCCAGTGACAATGTCCTTATGAGATGTAGTGTCCAGGACTGGGCAGGATGTCCCAGGGTGGGCTGTGCCAGTGTGCACCCAGGCCCTCCCTCCCGTGCTCCAGGCCCAGCACTCTGGGGACCATGGGCAGTAACTCAGCCTCCCGGTGTCACTGACGGGCCGCCTCTGCTCCCGGGTCATACTGAGTCTGGTCACCTAAGGCCTCCGATTCTCTTCCCTAGCCACTACTGCCTCACCTTCCCACCCTCCTCCTGTCGTTGTGGACTTGATGTTTGGGATCAATGTCCAGAATTTGATATTTATCCCAGTCACGTGTTCCCTCCACCCAAAAGCTACTCTTGAAGGTTGTAAACCAGAATGAGCCCACTTTCCGCCCCGGGCCCTCTGCAAAAAAACGGCCTCCAGGGTGCGGGAGCCGCGGCTGGCGTTAGTCTGGGCTGGGGGAGGGTGTTTCTCTCTTGGAGTCAGCTGAGAGGGTGATTAGCGTTGTCACCAGTGCCCCACGGGGACCTATCTTACAGTGTCCCCCACCCCAGAGCCCCACCTGCCGCTCTCGCTGGTCCTGTCTGTCGTGACCTCAGCCCTCGTGGCCGCCCTGGTCCTGGCTTTCTCCGGCATCATGATTGGTGAGTGTGCCAGAGCCCCGGGGTTTCTTGGCGGGGGGGAGCAAGGAAGGCCGATCTGGTGGAACAGAAGAGCATCCCCTGCTTTGCCATGATGCAGAGGTGTCACTCTGGGTGGGTGGTGATTAGAGCAGCCCGGCCAGCCTACCACAGAAGCCCCTTCCCCCAGCCCCTAGCACCATGCCAGCTCCCTAGAGGAACTGCTGGTTCCACACCTACACACACACACACACACACACATACACACACACACCGTAGAGCCTTCTGGAGGCACTGTGCAGAGGAGGACACAGTCGCTCACCCCACCCCAGAGTTCACTTCCAGCTGCCATCAGACATGGGCTTCAGTGGACACATGGCTTGGCTCAGGCCCCGGGAACACCGCCAGCCCCACCGTTCCCCACATGGAGCAGGCAGTGTGGAGTTGGTTTCTAAGTGTTTCTGTTAGGCCTGTGAGCCAAGGTGAGCAGATAGGCAGGGCTCGGCGCGGTCCAGCCAGGCTCTTAGTGCTGCAAGTGTGCAGGGCAGGTGGGCAGGGATGTGAAGGGAGGCAGAGGGGAAGGCTCAGCCCCAGCAGCGCTTTCAGAGCAGCCCCTTTGGGGCAGCCGGGGGGCTGGTAGGGGCACCTGGGGGTGGACAAGGGGATGGCAACAGGCGTTATTCCCATATGATGCCATCCTTCCGAGGGACAGGGTGATGAGAGCTAACACTTGCTGCACACTTACCACGTGCTGGGTGATTGGCACGTTTTGGTTCACTGACTCCTCCCTTGACCCTATGAGTGCAGTTGGTCCATTTCAGAGAGCGGGGGCCTAAGCACGCAGCCGTCGACTCGCGTGGCCTGGCCCATAAACTGGGCTTTCGAAAGAGAATCCACCCTGTGCATCACAGCTTCGTCCTGCCTCCCACGGACTTGGCCCTACAGAACATTCCCACAGATAGATAGTAAGAACAGTGGTAATGGTCACTTGCCCTGGTAGAGCCCTTTAGAACTTCCCAAAACCATTTTACATTGGTGAATTCGTTTCATTACGACATTCGTAGGGGTAGGGAGTGGGGGGCGGCGGCACTTGGGGACAGGCAGGAGTTACTGTCCCTGCTTACAGAGAAGGAGGCGGAGGGCCAAAGAGGTCACATGACCTGGTCACTGTTGCTCAGCTTGTCAGTAACGAAGGTGGGATTAGAATGCACGTGGGTCCTCGGATACCAGCTAAGGGACCGTTTCAGTCCGTGGCAGCTTCCACCTGTAGGAAGCCCAAGTGACCAGGACCCCCAGCTGCACTCTCAAGGCCACGGCCACGTTCGCCCCCCCCCAGTGACAGGGCTCCACAGAGACTCTAAGGCAGGTCTGTCCCTGGGAGACAGGGGACCCCTCTGAGGGCCGGCTTCAGCTTCAGAACTTTCGGCAGTCTGGCTGAAACTCGTTTAGAGTGCATGGTCCTCTCGGGTCCTCACTCAACCTTCCCTCGTGCTCCCACGCTGGGGATCAGACTTTCAGCACCGACTGGCAGCTCTCCCAGCCTGCCCGAGCCCCTCCCCACTGCCTCTCAGCCGTTTCCCCTCATGAAATCCTTGCACGTTGAATCCCGTCCTGGGTCTGCTTCTCCGGGGACCCCAGCTAACGGGCTTCTGCTCCTGTGGGAGCCAATAAAATCTTTTCCATTTACATGATTTTAAACTGTACAGCTCCTTTAAATGATCTTTCATTCTGTTAGTATTACTAAGTGTGATGGAAACGTTTAGATCCCCAAGGAGGAGATGGCGATCCAGGAAGGCTTCCTGGAGGAGGCAGCCCATGCTGGGCTTCAGGGGCCAGGCTGTCTGGTGCAGACCACGTTGCAGCTAACCTTCACCTGCCCGTAGTGTACCGCCGGAAGCACCAGGAGCTGCAAGCCATGCAGATGGAGCTGCAGAGCCCTGAGTACAAGCTGAGCAAGCTCCGCACCTCGACCATCATGACCGACTACAACCCCAACTACTGCTTCGCTGGCAAGACCTCGTCCATCAGCGACCTGAAGGAGGTGCCTCGGAAAAACATCACCCTCATCCGGTGAGCGCCCCACCACTGTGCTGGGGCGGGGGCGGGGATGGCCAGTGGGGAGGCGCCCTAGGGGGCTGGATGTCATCCCTGCACCATGATTTTTCTAGCCACAAGAGGCCAGCAAAGCCACCTCTCAGGGCATTTCCAGCCCTCCCGGGAGGAGGAGGTTTAATGTTTAGGGCCATTAGGGGGGGTATTTGATTGTCTAAGCGCCCCATCTATTCATGGGGTTTGCACAGTGAGAGTAGAACAAGATGGGAGGGAGCCGGGGCAGTCCTCAAAATCCACCCAGGTGCTCCCTCCCCAAGTCTTCTTGGCCCCTCCTTCTCCAGGTGGAGCAAAGTGCCCCTCCTCTGAGCTTCCAGAGCACCCCAGGCCTTCCTCCATCAGTTACTGAGCGCACCCCGCAGGAGTGTCCACCAGTGATCTGTCCCTCCCCAGGGCGTGGGAGCCGGTCCCCGGGCAGGGCCATGTCTTCCTCACCTCTATGACCCCGGCGGATATCAAAGACTTACTTAGTCTTCACTGAATGAATGAACATTCAACCAGTGTCCCGAATCCCTGGTTGGAACCTTTCTTGCCAGTTTTCAGATAAAGCAGTGGAGGCCTGGGATGGTCTAGCAAAGCCAGGTGGGAGGCATTACTCTTGAGTGCACACGTGACCCCAACCTCCTGTGTGTCTCTTTCTCGTGGCCCGCCCCCCTCTGCCTCACCTTGCCTCTTCGTCTGCACAGGGGACTGGGCCACGGTGCATTCGGGGAGGTGTATGAAGGTCAGGTGTCCGGAGTGCCCAGCGACCCGAGCCCCCTGCAAGTGGCTGTAAAGGTAAGAGGCAGCTCCATCGCGGGCCTGACCTTGGGCGGCAGTCTCTGTGGGCCTCAGCTCTTGGCTGACAGCCTCTCCCCGCTGCGGCTCACAACCTTTTCCACCTTCCCACCCTCCCCTTCTGTGCCCAGACGCTGCCTGAAGTGTGTTCTGAACAGGACGAACTGGATTTCCTCATGGAAGCCCTGATAATCAGGTAAATAAAGCCACGGAGAGGCACCCCCCACCCCTGTTGGATGTTCCTGTCAGTCTCCAAGGGAAACGGTGTTGTCCTCCAGCGCCCCCTTCCTCTCCACCAGGAGACTCCCTAAAATTCTTAACACATCTTACCTGAGTGAAATAGCCCCAGGTGGTCATCCGAGAAAAAAGTCTCTGTGGCCTAATAATCCGACAGGTATCACTCTGCCTTCAACGAGCACCCCTGTGTCATCCAGTGCGGGTCCCCCCTTTTCTTAATAGAGCGTGCTAGTTGTTGACAGGAGAAGATACACTTTCACCCCAGGTGACTCTTCCACAGGCCCCTCACCAATCCCAGCTCTCAGATCTTGTGTAAAGGAAGTGCATCCTTAAACAGGATGGAGGCCCCCGCACCCCGTTCCACACCAGCTGACTTGCACCCTTCAATGTGTGGCTCTGGGGCCCCTCACTAGAAATCTCAGTGCCCAGGGCTCCCGAGGGCATGAGGTCTGACAGCAGAGCACCTTCAAGAGGACACAGGTGTTTGACTTTGAGCTCTCGCCACGTGGGCTCATGGCCTCCTGTGGCGCTGGAGAGCCTCCAACATCCAGACACAGTGGGGTGGCCTGGGGTCCCCCCACCCACCGCACGGAAGTCACAGGGGAATAAGGCCGGGACAGAATGTGAGGTACCCTTGGGGTCTGGGGCCAGAGCAGAGTGCCCAGCAGGCTTAGCCCCTTGCTTTAAGGGTAGCATTTTTTTTTAAAGATTTTATTTATTTATTTGACAGAGAGAGAGACATCCAGTGAGAGAGGGAACACAAGCAGGGGGAGTGGGAGAGGAAGAAGCAGGCTCCCAGTGGAGCAGTGAGCCCAATGCGGGGCTCGATCCCAGGACCCTGGGATCAGGCCCTGAGCCGAAGGCATAAGGGTAGCATGTTTTCTGATTAGACATGTGATACATGATTATTGAATAAAACTTGGAAATCATAAGATGATATGGAAGGAGACGCAAATCATCCAGTCTCACCATTGCTGATTTCCCATCACTGCTGTATTTCGGTGAAGAGTGTAGTCCTTCAGCTCTGCACATGTGCCCACATGGAGTGCGCTGGCCCCACTGCCCCATCTTAGGCCCCAAATCGTAGGGCCTCTTGGCCAGACTCAGTCCCTCCCCATGAACACCCATGCGGGACGCACCCATGGCCCTCTTCCTCCCTCTCTTTCGCACGCGGTCAGCTGGCAGGGCTCCCCCAGTCCCTGTAGGAAGCAGTTCCTGCAGCTTCTCTGCCTGACGGCTTCCTCAAAGAACACACATGATTCCTAGCAAGCAGTCCATGCACTGACGTCCAAGACACTGGCCGCTCTCTTGTCCCCCCGACCCCACTTCCTCACCAAGTCCCTGTGCAGCTTCCTCCTGCCTCCAGCCAGACACTCTCAGGCAGACTGAATCTTGCCCGGCCTGCCCTCTGCGGCTTCCACCTGCTCCGCAGTGAGATTCTCCCCAGCCTAGGCTCCGTCCGGGAGCCCTGCTCCCCGCATTTACCGAGCACATTTACATAATGCAGCTGCCGAAAACAGAACTTTGTCTCCTGCTTTTCCTGCTTAAGATTTCCCCAGACTCAGCTCAGTTAAATTTGGTTACTCCCCTCTGCTCTGCAGCAAATTCAACCACCAGAACATCGTGCGCTGTATTGGGGTGAGTCTGCAAGCCCTGCCCCGATTTATCCTGCTGGAGCTCATGGCAGGAGGAGACCTCAAGTCCTTCCTCCGGGAGACCCGCCCTCGCCCGGTGAGTGAGACCCCGTCTTTCCCTAGTGGTTGTACCGGGGGGATGGAGCAGAGGGTGGGAGGGGCAAGAGTGGGCAGCCTGAGGAGCAACCGAGGGAGTCAGCCCTTGGGCGGATCTGGGGGAATGGCCGGGAGAGATTAGACAGAAGGTAGATGCCAGCCGAGCCCACCCTGGGGAACTTGAGCCAGGCTTGTGCAATGGGTCCTCCAGCCTGAATCCATTTTTGTGGCCTACTGATTGCGAGAATTAGGGACAAGCACGGGCGGGGGCGGGGGGGCCTCTCATGGCGGCCATGTCATTCACTCAACGGACTTGGGGGCAGGGCATTCTACATCAACTCATTCTGAACCCCACTATCCTCATCTCTAAAGTGGGGACATCCTGACCTTGTGGATTTACTGTCAAAATAAAATACGGAAATATTTATGAAAGTTCTCCATGTGTGTCATGATTAAGGGGCTGGAGCTTGGGGGAGCGAAGAAACCTGAGTAGACCCAGGAATGCCACCCCCCAGCCCTGGTTGGCCATTAGACAACCATGCGGCTTAGGACTGTGAACCCCCAACCTCAGGATCGGCAGTGTGAAATCCAAGGGCTCAAGACTAGAATATCTTGGAGGTTGTTCTAAATTCTAAGACTAGCCCACCAGGTGTACCCAGAGTCCAGCGGCCCACTCCTGTCACTGGAGGGTCTTCCGGAGGCCTTGAACACCAGGAACTGGAGCAGAGCAGACCCCTGAGCTAGGACCCAGCTTCCTCAAGTCGCTGCTGGACCATGAAGACCACAGGGAAGATTTGCACCCTCTCCACCCCCAGGAAGACAGGACAAGAGGACGGCCGCCTTGCGACAGAAAGCCCAGAACTGAACACCGTGTTTCAGGGACTCGGACAGAGGCAGAAACACTGAAAGGTCACACCTGCTCTAATCCCCACCGTCAGTCCGATTGAAGTTAGGATACCGTAGCCCTGGGAGCCTCCATACTATTCCTACAAGCCTCTGGGTGACCTGTCTCAGCACCTAAGAAGAACCCGGTCTAACGCCCTGCAAAGATGCGTGTGTGCACACCTGACCATGGAGGGCAGGAGGATGCGGGGGGGGGGGGGGGGAGAAGGACCAACCCCATCTCATAATGACCCTCTTCAGCATTACCTTCCTCTTCCTCGTGGTTGCCACGTTTCTGAAAACCACCCTGTGAAGTAGACGGATCGATCTCACCTTAATTTTACAGTTAAGAGCACTGTGGCTCAGAGAGGTTTGGTGACTTGCTGAGGCCACACAGGAAGTGGAAAAACTGAGACTAGAACTCAGAACTTGGGACTCTTGATTCAGTGCTCGCTCCAACCTACCATGCTGTTTCTCGCAATGATCCTCTTTGGGAAGCCATGGAATACCAAGATGAGGTTGGGCCGTTGAGAGCCCATACAGCCAGCTGTGCAGACATCTGTGCCGGGTCTGGACACCAGCCTCAAAGGCTTTCCCACCACCAGTCAGCAAGGCAGAGCTTCAGCTCTTGTGCCCTGAGGTTCTCAGCAGTGCTCTGGCAGAGGTCAAATAAGGACACATAGCATCACACTTTGGAAAGAGATCTAGCTCTGGTTTTCCTACCGGACACTCCTGAGGCTTGAGAAGGAAGTGTGGTACACACGAAGGGTAGACTTGCTTGTACAGGGGACCAGGGACCCCATCACTTGGTAAGCCCAGGGACGTTGGCGGTGGGGAATCGTCCCTCTGTCTTGTAACCAAAGCATCTCTCTCTTGTGATGATGAAGATGATTTGTAGATTGTCCCGAAGAGCAAAGTACCAGCAAGGAAAGACAGATCCTTCACACCTCACGCCACCTTCTACCCCCTGCACCACCCTAAGGAGCCTGATGCCAAGCTGTGGCCTCTAACGGCAGGCGCTGCCCAAGGGATGCCCACAGCCAGAAGATACTCGACTCTCCTTGGGCGTGCCGCTTCTGAGGGTCAGGATCCCACTCACCAAATCCACTCATCTACCTTGACCCCGCTCTTCCCCTGTGTGGCTCTCCTTGCCAGCCACGCCCCCAAGTCTGGTAGCACCCCAATCATCCTGCTCGTCACCTTCATACACACGACCCATCCCAGGTGAGCTGGTCCTTCCTGAGACGCCCGCCCACGGGAGGTGATTTGAAAGGTTGGATTATAGCTCTCCAGAGGGAGCCCTCACACATGCGTTGGTGGCCGCAGCTTCCCTGGGGGTCTGGGAGATTTGTCAGGCATTGGGCACGGATTCTCAGGGCCACAAAATCCAGCTTAGCCGGGTGAGGATGGGGGTGACTGTGAGAAGGGAACACGCATTGTCGTCGGTGGGGGGCTATACCAGTAACCCTGCACGGGATGAAGGAGAGAGGGACTGGCCGGTGAGCATCGCAGGTGAAGAAATCCACACATCGAAAGATGATGGGTAGAGCTGTGACACTCAGGATTCAAAGGCCTGAGTTCCACCTGGTTCGTTTGTTTGAACCCCCGAGACTCTCAGGGCTTACCCGAGACCTGCTGTGTGCAGCCACTTGGCGGGGCATTCGGAATCAGACAAGGTCTTGGTCCTCTCTTCCTGCCATCCCTGGGGTCCAGCAGTTCCATAGACTATCAGGATCGAAGGACCTGAGAGATGGTCTCAGAGGCTCTGGCTTCAGATAACAGGTGTGCGAACATGAAGTGAGAGAACAGATGTACAGACGCAGTGGGACAGAACGGAGGCCCTGGCCGACCTCATCTGTCATGGAAACAAATTTCCTGAAAACCTCATTTGGTCCTAGGACCCCACCTTCTCAAGAAGGAAAGATTAATGTCAAAGTAATTTTACAGACCCAATCATTATTCAACAAATATTTATTGAGAGTTTAAGATATGCCCGATATAGGCTAACAGCTGTCTCTGGTATCCGTTGATTCAATCAATAATGACAGAAGCCGTTAAGGGGTCAGTAACCTCTCAGTTAAAGGTGGCCGTCATTAACCACGAGAGTGTCTGTACCTGTTTGGAACATGGCAATGCCTGTGGGTAGCGGCTCTGAGAAGATGCTCTCAGTACACGGGAGGCTCCTGGACCCCAGAGATCACAGTGTCCAGGTGAGACCTCGGCTTTGGGCTAATGCCCAAGGGTCAATCTTTGGCTCCGAGGTTGCCAAACCAATGCTGGCTCCAAAACGCATGACGGTGAGTTTGGTGCCGGTGAAAAGTTGGCCACATCGGGAGCCAGGAAATAAGAGGCCCCAGCCACAGGGACTTCTCATCATTTTTGACAATGGATTTCTGCTGCTTTTTGTAGCTTGAGTTCCCTGTCTGCACCTGCTTCTTCCTTTCACCTTTCTCTCTTGCCCTTATATGCATTGATTTAAAATATATCCCTATTCTGGGGGCGCCTGGGTGGCTCAGTCAGTGAAGCATCCGATTCTTGGTTTCGGCTCAGGTCGTGATCTCAGGGTCATGGGATGGAGCCCTGTGTCAGGCTCCACACTCAGTTGGGAGACTGCTTGAGATTCTCTCTCCCTTTCCCTCTGCCCCTCCCCCTGCTCGCTCGCTCACTCGCTCTCTCTAAAATAAATAAGTCAATCTTTAAAATATATCCCTATTCTGTTTTTCACCAGTAAAACAGTTCCTACCCCATTTCCTGGGATTCTTCACCTCTAAATGGCTCAGGAGAAGCTGCTTCAGGAAGGAATAGATCTCAATATTATTCTGCATTTTATTAGTATATACGTTACCCTTTGGGAAGAGTCCCTCAGAAGCTGTAACCAAAGAAATCGTTCTCCTTCACTGGGCCTGCTTTCTCACCTGTAAAAGTAGGATATTGGTCTAAACAGTGTCCCTGAAGGGGGAACACCAGTGCCTTAAGGAGCTGCACACTTTCACGCATGCTCAGAAGAACTCTGTGGTCAAACACATTTCAGAGCCATGCCGACTGCTCTCTTACTGATTCGCAGTGGACATCAGTCTAGAGCAAAGACTGATAATTCCTGTGCTCAAGAAACCGACTTGACCCGGGAATTCCCATGCCTGTTGATCAAATTCCATCCCACAAGCCCGCTTTGGGAAATACTGAACAAAATCCTCTCTAAGTGCTGGACAAGATATGTCCCTGACCATGCTGCCCAAAGAACGTATGGTGGCCAAAGGAAGTGCCACACTCAGTGGTGAATCAGTGACAAAAAGACCCTGATTCCAACTCCTTCTTTGCCCAGGATCGATACAAATGTCATTGGACACACTCGCTATCCTCTGCCTTGCTGGTTTAATTATCAGTTTGACACAACATCTAAACCTTCCCCAATGCTCCCCCAGACACACACACACACACACACACACACACACACACACAGGTTGCCAACTCTCCGATTCTGTGCAGACTGATTAGTGGAGCAGTTAATTTGCTCTAAGTAGCCAAAGACAGGGAGCTCAGATAAACCCGGCCCACGGGTTAATGCCTGGGAAGATTTAGTCCCTGCAGCACGCGAGGCATTTAAGACATCAATGGTCCTTGCATCCTGAGTGATGGGGGCTAAGACACAAAGAGACTCAGGGGAAGCTACGACTGGTCCTCTTTTATAGGAACAGAGCATTTTCCTGGAGAGAGATATTTCTAATACTATAGCAAAAAGGATTAATACTTCCCTTGGAAATATATTACTTTTCCCCCCCAGGAGATGGGTACTGTCTCTCTCGCAGTGCCCAGGGGTTCTGACCCTCATCAGGACCCTTGAGAAGCCCAACCCAGGGACCATTTCCTGAGAGTACCGTAGTCCTCCATGCAGCTGCCCCACCATAACTGCGGGTCCCTTCATGAAGGATCCGCTCTCTGCCTCTTGTTGTGGGTCCTTGTAACACTCTAACGAGGGTGATAGTGCCATGCCTCTTTCCCCGACAAGGACACTGGCTTGGAGACAGGCAAAGTAATTAGTCCTGGTCACGCAGTGAGTAGAGGACGAGCAGGGATGAAGCCCAGGTCAGCTCAACTGGCCACTGATCTATGGTGCTCCCTCCATTTGTGCACTGTATTCTGATTCAGTTGGGTACTGAGCACTGTGTCCATGTATTTTCCATCCCTTCTTGGACATGTGATCCTCAACAGCCCAGTGTTAACTCCTAGAATCCTGCCTCCCCCAACCCAGATCCTTAAAGCCCAGCTCAGGGTGGTTTGGGCTCCCCACTAGTGGCTGTGTGACCTGAAGTGAGTCCCTTAGCCTCTCTGAGCCCTCAGCCTTCTCCTCTTCAATGTGAGCCTTCTCCCCCTCTTCCCTACGACCGCACAGAGCGTTACATCAAAGGAGGTCCTGTGCGTGGACTTGCTCTGTTGCATACAAGGCGCTGCCTGGTGTTCCATGGGCAGAAGGTTGTCTCCCCCAGAATGGAAGCATGCCCTAGAGCAGTTCGCCCCCGCCCTGCCTCCCCTAGTAGATCCATACTATTGCTCCAGGGAGTCCTGTGGAGGCCTTGGTCTGGGGCAGAGCAAACTCCCAGCCGGCATCTGGGTAAATCACAGTTCAGCTGCCATCAGCCAGCCCACCCCCAGCATCCACTGAACGGCGGCCGTGGGCCAAGCATCATGCCGCGTACTGTGCAAGTGGACACTGAAATCCCTGCTTGGGGACCTTCCCGTTTACTCGGGGATGTGGTCAAATAAACACAACAGCAGAGTGAATGGGACACCGAGTGATAACAGGCTGCCGCAGACTTCGGGGATTTAGGAATTAAGAGGGACACCAGGATGGGAGGCAGCCTTCGGGAAAGACTGCCAGGTGCTCAGCAAGGCTGTCGAGAACGCTGAGATGAGCTGTACCCCGCGGGTGGGGTGACATCCCCTCTTGCACAAGAGACTTCACACAGGAAAGCCTGAGATAGCTCTTCACCTGCCCGGCATTTCCTGGACACTTTTGTTTTCCGGTCCACTTTAGGTCCAGATCTTCTTGAAGCAGATTATTTCTTTAAATATTTTTAAACACTTAACAGAACATTTTAAAAACCTATCTCCCTTGATTTCTTTGCAGGTTTGTTTATAAGTTTGGGAGGTTTGAATGTTTGTGAAGATTGAGGTGGAAGAATGTGCAGAATACACGGGAAGGGGACGGGACCCCTGCCCCATCCTGGGTTGCTCTCAGCCCTGGCTGCACGTTGCATGGACCCGGGGGGCTGTGAAGCTAAGAACACCACGCCCCCCGCCCCCAAGAGGCGGGTTCATTGGTCTGGGTCGAGGCCGGGCAGGTGCTTTGAAAGCTGCCGGGTGATTTCTGATGTGCGCCCGGGGCTGAGACCCAGCTGGACGGCGCGTCCGAGTTCGCTCCTCGCGGGCTCGTAAAGCCCATGTTTGAGATCTTTTGTGCCCATGAGCTTCGCGTCAGTGCTGCCCTTCTGTCTCCCCACAGAACCAGCCCTCCTCCCTGGCCATGCTGGACCTTCTGCACGTGGCTCGGGACATCGCCTGTGGCTGTCAGTATTTGGAGGAAAATCACTTCATCCACCGGTGAGTCGAAGCGACCTTGCTCTACCCTCTGCCTTCCGTATGCTTCCCTACTCCCCTGCAGAGCAGAATGGTAGGTCTCTCTCCAGAGTTGTTTGGATGACTCAGCTTCGCTTGTCTTTAAGATAATTACTTACTCTGTCAGGGCTTCATTTACCCCATATGTAAAATGGGTATCATAAAACATCCATCCCAGGGCCGGAGATCTAGGGAGCTGTTCTTGACCTTCCACAGGGACTCCTGCCTGTACCTTGCAGCCCGCTCTCCCTTTAATGTTTTTCCCACCTAGAAAACCGAGCTCTCTAAGGGAATTAGAGGAGTTCATAGTTTCACATATTTGACTATGGGTAACTCGAAGGTAAGGACCCTGTTTTATTCATCTTCGTATCCCTGGTATATCATGCGGCAAAATTAATGTCTGTTGGATACATTAATTTTTTTCTAAAATACTCTGAAATGAAACATAATGATCATTTTCTTTACTTCCATACTTCATTTCCTCTACTCTATAGGACGCTTATGTTTAAATGGTGTTTGATTGGGGCATCGAATCCACACATAATGCTACAGACACGATGGATTATACGTATTTCTTTCCACGTGGATGTTGATGACTTTCTCAGCTGACACCTTGATTCTGAAATCTGGAAAGTCAAATAGATTGTTAGGCTCTTTGCAGAGCTCTTCCTAATGATATGCTTCTCAGTTAGTAAATACCAGCCTGCTGAATGAACAATCACTTTTTAACGCATGTCTTCAAAGAGTATAAGACACGTTCGTAATAATTAGAACATGTAAGTACAAAGCAGGAAATGAGGGAAGCTGTGTGAGTTCAGCAATGGAAAAGCATGTAAGCAGATAGCAAGCTATGCTTTCTGCCCTAATAAAAATGGAGAAATTAAAGATCAAGAAATGCACTCGCCTAGGCTCCTACCGTCATTCCTGAAACAAGGCGATAAACATTCACCCCGGCTTATCCTTTCACTGTCACTCCATCACTTTAGTCTTCAGATCTTCCTCTTGATTCTAACTCTGTCCCAGGTGCAGGTCTTGTGCTTCATAGAAATAACAGGAGTGAAAAAGGAGCTGGGACCAATCCTTCATGCTCTCCTCCAAAGCCACGCGCTTTGCTTCAAAGCATGGGGCAACCCTGCCATTGTTCTTGCCCTTTCTGTTGTGCCCAGAACTCTCCATAAATCTCAGCTCTGGGCTTTACTGCTGCTCAGACAGGACAAGGTTGTGCTCTTCTTGGAATTCATTCTTGGCTTAGAGCCACCTTTCCACCTGTTGTCTGTGTCCTCTAAGTCTGGACTCCCTGGAGAGCAAGCTGGGCAGTCACCTTGGTGACACTGGCCACCTTCCTTCCCTTCTCACCGAGATCGTTTCAGCTTTCTCATCTCTGCCCCATGTTCGTCACCAAGTGTCCAGATTCTCCGACTGAGGGATCACCTTCTTCTTTCCTCTGACGTTTGAAAACCTGCTTTCCCGGAGCCGTGAAACATTTCGACCATATCACAGTGCTTTGTTATTATAATGAGATAACAGGATCACATTCTCTCAAGATTCTTATCACTTCCACATCTGTAAATAGTTACTGAAGGTCAGAATTAGATCCCAGAGTAATAGTTTGTTGCTACTTTTATCTTTTTTGAGAAATGAAATTGTCAAAGATCGAATCAGGAATGTATCAGAGGGTCTGCTTTATAAGCAAAAGGCAACATCTAACAAATTGTCCATCGCAATCAAAGCTTTTCTTCCGGGGTAACTGGCATTAGGAAGGCATCTTTCACACCTCCTCGCTGGCTGCGTACGAGCTCTGTGGCACACACACTCCCACAGCAGTGTGACCTCTAGTGCTCTCTCCTCCACCGACAGCCGCCTCAAGATTCACGGCTCCCAGGCGTGCACACCTCCACTTCCTGAATTCGGAGGGGAACTCCTTCCCCAGATTCACAGGCTCACATTTCCTGTTAGATCTGTTTCCTTTGGACGTGGTTTATTGCCATGTCAAGAATTATGGGTCATTCGACCAGTTCTTGGTGTGCTCTGTGATACCCCATCACTTTCTTGCCATTAAATTCAGGGTCACTTTTTTCAGCAATCATTTCATGCACATCAGCGTAAAGACCTTCCTGGAGATACAAATATTGTTTCTGGTCTACTTCAGTATATTTCTCTTGGGAAGCAACAGCTATATATCCTACTATTTTTCTTCTTTTTGATGTCATATATGTTATGCTTTCATAGTTTTATTAGCGCATTTTATGCACCATTGCTCCTCAAAATTCAACTGAAACCCTCTGCATCAGGCCAGCGGCGTTAACAACACCCATCTCCCGCTCTGCCCCACTGTTCGGGTATCTTAAGTGTCTTAGTGACCCCCAGTCCAGATCCTGCTTAGTTTGCCCACGTCCTTATTTGTCCACCAAAGATCAGGACCTTTGGGAAACCGGTTGAAAATATGAAAACACCACCTGTACTCCCTAAGAAATACTTTTTTTTCTGTCCAGGACTTTCATATTATTAGAGACCCATGCCAGGCTTTCTCTGGATGCACCCTTCATTCCCACATGCATGTGAAGAATGGGTGAGCAGTTGATGAGTGGACAAGTCTTGGAGAGCTTTGATCATGCCTTCCGGGCATGCTGCAGGAAAACAGGCCCTCTGGAGCGCAACGGCAAAGAAGACACGATAACTTTAAGACTTGAAAGGAAAGATGCTTCAGCCCCAGAGCTGTGATGCATACAGCTTAGCAAAGGCATTAGTGAAAATCATGAGTGTAAGAATAATAGTAGCTTATTTAAAAAGAAAACTAGGATTATTGGGGAATACTTTGACCGGCTTGAACTTGGTAGCATGGAAGTCATGCTCTCCCAGAACATTCCTCAGGCAACTCGCAGAAACCAACAGCAATCTGTACAAAACAACGTAGGCCAAATGGCATTTCTTATGTCCCTATACGATCTTCTTTTAGCTTAAGTTTTTTAATAAAACGAGAATAGCACCCTGTATCTTCTAGGGTTGTTGTGATAATTACCCATGAAGCACTTAGAACAATGCTTAGTACAGAGTAAAAGGCCAATAAATTCTAGTTCTTATCATCATTACTTTCATTATTATTATCCCATTAAACATTTTCAGTCATCTCCCCTAATCCGTTTCCACTCGCCTATTATTTCTGAGGGCTAGAACTGGCCTAGCTATTTCTCTCGTACTGAAGTATAACGTAGTAAAGGAAACAGGGCAGAGAAGGGAATTCTTTGAACTTCAGATTGGAGGTGAGAATCCTTGGGATGAATATTACCTGTTTTCTTCCCAGAAATAAAATTAGGAAGTGCCTTTTCTCTTTCATTTTTTTCTTCCCAGAGACATTGCTGCCAGAAACTGCCTCTTGACCTGTCCGGGCCCTGGCAGAGTGGCCAAGATTGGAGACTTTGGAATGGCCCGGGACATCTACAGGTGAGCAGAGATGGCCCTCACCCATCAAAGCCCCATCCCCTGGACAGAATGGGACGTGGCTGCCTGTGCCCTAAGTCATCTCTGGCCACCTAACATTTCCTTAAGTCCCTTTCCAGCACATACAACACCTTAATTTAGTGCGCATGCCCGGTGGTCTAATTCTAGGATCACACTGACCGGTGTCACTGACACCGTGTTCTTAAGTAGATCGTCTGTCTGGTTCCACCTCTCCAATCTCAGAATGTTCTCAGACACAGAGGAACCCAGATCCTTGATAGGGAAAAAATTCTCAGTAAACTTTTGCTTAACCCCTCTCCTCAATATTTGGGAATTCTAAACGGACTTGGCTTCCATCAGCACAGACAGGAGCACCCCAGGGCTGACAACATAATGGGCTGGCTCCCCAGTCTTGTCTACCTGCACCAGGAGTCACAGGAGGGGGTTCCGAGCCCATAGGCCGGCTTCATCTCTTTATCCCTGTCAGTGTCTTAAGGGTACATTAAAAACTAAAATAATTTTTCTAATTAAAAAGAAAAACCTTCCATCGTACTTTATCTCACTCTTCTCTTCCCAAACCCTC
The DNA here is from genome assembly GCF_017311325.1 of Ursus maritimus. NCBI lineage: Eukaryota > Metazoa > Chordata > Mammalia > Carnivora > Ursidae > Ursus > Ursus maritimus. The sequence goes on along the minus strand of NW_024426774.1, from coordinate 22,656,598 downwards.
GTTTCATTTTCAGCCGATTATTTACAACCACGACTTGCTGCGTGAGCTGAGCAAGTCACTCCTTTGCATGGTCACTAATTACGCCCTCCCCACCTAGTCCAGGGGTGGAGCGAGGAGAGACGCTTTCACTCTTTGGAGAGTACGGGGGAGCCCCAAAGGCCCCCATAGGACTGGTAGCGATCGACAGGGAAGGGAATGCTGACGGCACCCTGTTCCTGCAGGGTAGCAGCGCAGGGAGGACTGGGTGCTCCACTCTCCCTTCTCTTTACCTCTCCGAGTCTCAGCGCCCCTCCCCTCCCTTCTCAGAATACCCAGATTGCCCTTGCTTCCAGATACAAATGTTGCAGCCTGACTTAGCGAGCGAGCCCTTCCTCTCCATCCACAGCCCTGACAGCTCCGCGGCCCTAGCTTCGCCCCCAGCTGGCCCGTGGCCCCACTGTCCCCACACACGCGTGCGATCTCGTGTGTCAGGAATGGTCTTCCGAGAGCTCCTCAGCACTCAGCTCCATCGGCCCCCGTCTGTGAAGCTCTTCCTGGCCCTCACCCCCGCCTCTGTGTCAGTGAGCTGCACACACCCCTACATCACCATACGTGCTCGTCTACACTTGCAGGCGTCTGGGGGTCGGTTTCTTCCCCTAAACAGTACGCTGGGGCGAGAGAGACTATGACTTACTCGCGTCCTCAGCACCCAGCAGAGTAAATACTCGGCCCAGGGCTCCCCCTTTACCCACGGCTTCTCCTTCCCCGGTTTCAGTTGTTCACGTCAGCTGTGCGGTCTGGAGGCAGATGCTCCCCCTGACACACCAGCAGAGGGTCCCCAGTCCCCTGACCTCAGGTCCCAACGCCTGCGTCATTGGGCTCACTTCAGCTCCGCACGTAGGCATTTATCATCTCACGTCATCACAAGAAGTAGCGCGAGTACAGGACAGGAGGACATTTTGAGAGAGAGAGAGGCCACGTTCACGTTTATTACACTACATTGTTGTAATTGTTCCATTGTGGTTTTTGTTGTTCCTCTCTCACTGTGCCTAATTTATAAATGAAACTTTATCGTGGGTGTGTATGTATAAGAAAAAACCTACTACATGTGAGATTTGGGACTATCTGTGGCTTCAGGCAGCCACTGGGGGTCTTGGGAGGATATCCCCCATGGAGGAGGGGGGACCACTGTCCATTTTTATTGAAGTCATTAATCTAGGCGGCTGGTGGGGGGCTCCCCCCCGAGCACCCCCCAACAGGAGAACACAGGGCTGGGGGTGGAGCTGGTTTTGAAGGTGTGAGCTAATTTAGTAGTCTTTGCCTGTGACGTCATTAATGCAGCTCAGGATAAAATAAAGTTCTTAATTTTCAACGGCCTGTGTTCCCCTGCTCTCCTCCCGAGCCACAAGCACCCCTCGTTCCTTTCAGTTCTGGAATGGCCGCGGCCTGTGGTTGCCTGGCCAAGCTCCCACTCGGAGCTGCCCCGGGACCAAGTGTGGGTCTCCGCTTCTCCCCCACAGAGCGAGCTACTACCGAAAAGGAGGCTGCGCCATGCTGCCCGTCAAATGGATGCCTCCAGAGGCCTTCATGGAAGGGATATTCACTTCTAAAACGGACACATGGTGAGTCTCCGCTGCCCCCTGCGCGGAGCCAAGGGCTCCCACGCTCTCGCCGGGAAGGGTAAGAGGAGATGAGTCAGCGCGCCTCTACAACGGGCTGTCAGATGCTGGCATGGGCCCCAGTCGGCAGAAAGGCCTGGTAGAGCCCAGATTACTCCCCGCACCCTGAGAGCTTAGGCATCGCTAGAAGCTGCGTTGCTACCAAGTTTCCAGGTGATCCTCATGCCCCCGGCCGGGGACCACGCATTGAGAGACACGTGATTTTTTTTTTTTTAACCTAACTGCAAAGTTGGGTTTATTCCAGGAATGCAACACTGAGTTAAGATTAGAAAAATTGATCAATGACTTCCTCTCCGTTAACAGAAGAAAGGAGAAAATAATTATCAGCACAGAAGTGCTGCAGGCTTAGGGGTGTTGAGACGCATTCTACAGTTAAAACTTAAGAGTGCAAAACACTGTACGTGATTATTCCTCCTGCATAACTGACACTTTGCGCTCCCATCTCCCCATGGCCTCCCCCCTCCTCCTCTGCAACCACGGCTCCACTCTCTGCTTCTCTGGTGCCGCCTCGAAGGGAGAGCGTGCGGGAGGTGTCCTCCTGGGCCTGGCTTCTTTCCCTTAGCGTCGGGTCCTCCGGGTTCATCTGTGTCATCACAAATGGCCGGATTTTCTTCTCTTTTAAGGCTGAATAATATTCCGTGGTATCTGTACACGTCACGTTTTCTTTATCCATTCACCGGCCGCTGCATAGTTAGGCTGCTTCCATGTGTTGGCTCTTACGAATGATGCTGCAGTGGACGTGGGACTGCAGATTTCTCTTCGAGAGACTGACTTTATTTCCACCAGCTGTACACCCGGAAGCGGGGTCGCTGGATCTTAAGGTAGTTCTGTTTTTAATATTTTGAGGGAATCTCCATATTTTTTTACATTTTACACTCCATAAGAGCAACATAGAATTTTAAATGGCAGATCAAACCTGTGCTATCTGCCGAAATACACACATACCTGTGCACACGCATGCACGCACACTCACCCACGTGCACACGCACACATGCACGCACACTCACCCACATGCACACACGCACTCACCCACGTGCACACGCACACATGCACGCACACTCACCCACATGCACACGCACACATGCACACACCCACATGCACACACGCACACTCATGCACATGCACACATGCATGCACTCACCCACATGCACACACACACATACACGCACAATCACCCACGTGCACACGCACACATGCACACACCCACATGCGCACACATGCACGCACTCACCCACATGCACACGCACACATGCACGCACACTCACCCACGTGCACACGCACACATGCACACACCCACATGCTCACACATGCACACACTCACCCACATGCACACACACATGCACGCACACTCACCCACATGCACACGCACACATGCACACACCCACATGCACACACGCACACTCACCCACATGCACACGCACACATGCACACACCCACATGCACACACACGCACAACACCAAAGGGAGTCTTTTTAGTTGTACAAAAATCCACAAGGACAAAGGTGACAATGACAAAATTTTGGAAACTGGAACGTTTATGGACAAGTGGTACCTTACTTAATGCAAAAGCCCCAGAAAGGCCCAGAAATTGAAGGTGCCAGGCACCCCTGGCAATAGAGGGCAGCAGACAGGAATATCAGTTACAGGTATGTTTAAAAAGTAACCAGATCCTTGGCCCAGTCCCTCACCCCCACGCAAAACCAAGGGTTCCCTCTGTGAAGAGCCTTTCTCGTCTTGGGCACATTAGATGTCACTGAGGATGAATTCTGTACTATAAACAAAGATAAATATTTTTTAAATCTACCTACTTCAAAATGTGTGCCCCCTTCTTCCCCTCAGTGCCAAGAACGCGGCCGCAGGTAGGAGTCGATCAGAGAACCCCTCACTGGAGGAACTGACCCATGAAGAGAAAAACTCCAGATACTAGAAGTGGTAGTAGGCTAAGTAATGGCCATCCAGAGTACCAGGCTCTAATCCCGGGAGCCTATCATTGTTACCTTATAAGGAAAAAAGAGTCTTTGCGCATGTGGTTAAGTTGAAGATCTTGAGGTGGGACGGTCATCCTGAATTATCTGGGTGGGCCCTAAGCCATCACGAGGGTCCTCGTAAGAGGCAGGCAGAGGGAGATTCCACATGCAGAGAGGAGGAGGCAATGTGAACAGAGATAGAGGCTGAAGGCATGTGACCCCAGGTCAAGGAATTCTGGAAGCCTCCAGAAGCTAGAAAAAGGCAAGGAATAGATTTTCCCCTGGAGCTTCTGGAGTGAGTGTGGTTCTGCAAACGCCTTGACTTTATCCACCTTGATTCCATCCCAGGATACTGCCCTGATTTCAGACATCTGGCCTTCACAGCCGTGAGAAAATGAATGTCTGTTCTTTCAAGGCACCGAGTCTGTGGCACTTTGTCACAGCAGCCCCGGGGGGCCTGATGCACCCAGGGAAACAAGCAAGCCAGCTGCCCCCACTGGACAAGATCGACAAGGGCTTCCCGTTGGCTTTGTAATGGCCCAGTCATAAAATACGAACAGCCAGCCAAGAACCAACAAAGGCTTGAGAAAACATTCTAATCTGAAGGAAACAAACACAGAAAGAGGAACTTGGAGAAAGAAAAATACAGAAAGCTTAGGAAAACTTGTAAAAACCATACTATCCTCAGAAAGATAAATTATTGCAACCATAATCTAAGGACGAAAGATTTTTTTAAATAAGGTTTTTAGAGAAAAAAAAGTTCTTAGAAATAAAAATAGGAGAGAGCCCTCAAGGAGATGGCGCATTAGTCCCCGGAGCTGCACGCAGCAACGTCAGGTCAGGTGTTCAAGGTCAATATCAACAGTGATAGATCATGTTGATAACATGTGCCCTTGATACGATGTGGTGAAAATGACATGTAACCTCTGTGGTCTTTCTCCCCACACCCAACAACTCCGGTCTAATCATAAGCAAAGCAGACAAATCCCAGATGGTCGTTCTACTAAAGCCCTGACCAATATTCCTCAAAACTGTCAAGGTCATCATAAACAAGGAAAGCCTGAGACGTTGTCACAGTCAAGAGTAGCTCAGGGAAACAAGACAATTACATATAATGTGATATTCTAACAGGGTCCTGGAACAGAAAAAGTAAATTCGGCAAAAGCTAAGGAAATCTGGATAAGCTATAGGTTTTAGTTCATAATTATGCCTTAATATTGGCTCATTAATTCTAACAAATGTGCCATATGAATATAAGATGCTAAAAATAGGGGAAACTGAATGTGGAGTATGTGGGAACTCTATGTATTATCTGCATCATTTATTTACAATCTAAAACTGTTCTCAAGAAATTTATTTTTTTAATATGATGATGGATATGTAAAAGTAGCAGGAAGTTTGGAAGATGGAGTTGAATAAATCTTCTAGAAAATAAAACAACTAGGGGCACTTGGATGTCTCAGTTGGTTAAGTGTCTGACTTTGGCTCAGGTCATGATGCCGGGGTCTTGGGACCAAGCCCCATGTCAGGCTCCCTGCTCAGCAGAGAGCTTGCTTCTCCCTCTCCCTCTGCCTGCTGCTCCCCCTGCTTGTGCTCTCTGTCAAATAAATAAATAAAATCTTTTAAAAAAGAAGAAAACAACTATAAGCAGATGGGATATAGGAAAGAAAGGAAAAGAAAAGTAAGAGGATTAGACCCTTAGGTCCAATTAGCTGACAAACAGGAGTCCCAAAGAGTGTACAGAAGAAACGAAGGAAATAAAAATATCAAAGAAATAATTCAAGAAGATTTTCCAGAACAGAAAGGCATGCATGTCCAGAGTGAAAGCAAGCCCCAAGTGCCAGGCGCAGTGGCTCAAAGGAGCCACACAAAAGCATGTCATCATGAAATTTCAGACCTCTGGTGGTCAAGATTCTGTAAGCTTCTAGGGAGAAAAATAAAATAATCGCAGTAAAACATGGTCAGAGTAAAACTGGTCAGAGAATCCAAATGGCATTGAATTTCTCAACAGCAGCACAGGAAACCAAGGAGACAACAGACAGAAGTCCTCCAAGTTGTGAAATAACATCATGAGAGGAGGGGCCACGATGATCGGAACGCCCTCTCTGACCCACGTTTGACGATGTGAGCCGAAGCTGTGTTGTTTTAAGTCACTGAGATCTGACTCACCCAAACCCAGTGGCTCTCAGTGTGGTCCTCAGGTCGGCGGCACCAGCAGCACCCAGGAAGTGTTAGAAATGCAGGTTCTTAGCCCCCACCTCAGGCCTAATGGAATAGGAAGTCTAGCGGTGGGGCCTGGCCATCTGTGTTTTTAGGGGCCCTCCAGGTGATTCCAGGTGCACCGAAGTTAGAGCACCACCAGCTACCCTATCCAGATGCAGAGAGTAAGCAGGTGATTAGGTAATTGTTCTGAACACATGTCTCTCCTATGACCCAGCAACCCTATTTCCAAGTGTCTACATAAGACAGAGGTTGACAAAAAGGGACTTGGGCAAAGACATTCTTTGCAACATTGTTTATAAGAGAGAAAAAGCACAAAGGAACCTAAGTATCCCTCAAATGGGGGATGGAAAATAAACTGTGGTTTACTGATACCACGGAAAACTCTTCAGCAATATAAAAGAACACCCCAAACTTACATGTATCAACATGGATAAATCTCTATGGAGTGAAAGAAAGACAAGTTCCAGAAAGGGGCGGAATATCATTATGTATAATCTTACAACACAAAAACCAAGTCTATAATACAGATTCTTTACTGTTTATGCTTTCACACGTTGTAAAAACTGTGAAAACACAGATGGGAAGGCTAGATTCTAACTTCAGTGGGGGAAGGGGGGAGGAAGGGAGAAAGGAAGGAGGGTGGAACTTAACTGTATCTATTTTATTTCTTCCAAAAGAAAAGGAGACGGGGCACAAATAAGACAAAAGTGTAACATCTCGTACCTAAACATCTATACAATTACATTTCCTTCTTCAAGTTTAGATTATTTCCTAATTAAAACCCTTAAAGACACAGATAATTTGCATAACCTCAGATACTGATGAGTGCCAGGGAGACAAAAAAGCAGATGATCAAGAGTGGAGGGGCGGAGGGGTGGTGGGGCCCCAGGAGGGAAGCTGTTTAGTACAGATGGTAGGGAAGGCGCCGTGGAGGAGGTGATGGGGGGTCCTATGCCTGAATGGCAGAAAGATGGAAAGATCTGAAAGACTCTGCAGGCTGAGGAGGACGTCAAGTATAAAAGGCCAGCGGCAGGAGCAAGATGAGTTTGAGGAAAGAAAACAGGTCTTCATGGCTGGAGCTAGTGAGCGGGCTGGGGGGGCAGTGGTAGTTGAGTTAGACGGGCAGGCAAGGGCCAGACATGGAGGGCCCCCCCAGGAACCAGGGGTTAGGGGGTGTGGGTTTTATTTAGCACACAATGGGATGCCCCTGAAAGGTTGGAAGCGAGAGTTTGACAGGATCTTTAAATAGATAGATGATAGATGATAGATAGATAGATAGATATCACTCTGGCTGCCAATGAAAAGAGACTGGAGTGGGACAGGGGAAGATGGAGAAATCCTACCCACTTCTCGATAAGAGAACAGACGGGCTAGGCTTAGTGATGGCGGGGGAAGCCATTAGCGGTGGTGGGATACAAGCTCTGTCTTGAGGATGGCTGACGGGACTAATGAACGTGGGCTGTGGAGTGGGAGGTGTGGAAAGAGTGAGATCAAGGACAACTCCTAGGTGGGCTGTCAATGGAGAGAACGGAGGAGATGGGTTGGGTGCGGAAAGAGCTTTTGCACAAGTCCAGTGTGAGATGCCTGTAAGACAGGCCAGTGGAGACGCTGAGTGGGCTTCTGATCTGTGAATCTGAAGCTTGAGGAGAACTTCAAGAGACAGTGGGATCAGCTGGCTGCATATTTAAATCCAACACAGTAACCTCTTTTTCTTTAAGTATAGCGGACTCATAAGGTACAACAGAGCAATTGGACAAGTCTACGCATTGCTCTGTGCTCGCCACAAGCATGGCTACCATCTGTCGCCGTAGAGCGCGATTACAATACCATTGACTATATTCCCCTTTCATCCCCAAGACCTACTCATTCCGTGACTGGAAACCCAATACACTTTTGGTGCCCAGTTTCCCAAAAACTGTGCTCCACCCTCTACCACACCTCAAGACAGTCTTCCGGGTATGAATAAGGGAAAATAAAACGTAACTTTAAAAGACCAATAAGCACAGCACAACTCATGATTTTAAAACCTTTTCATCAGATTATCTTCATTGATTCAAATTTTTAAAGTCACTTAATCAGCAATCACTTAACCTGTTTCTATAATTTCAGGCAGAGCAAGTTTAATACCAAGAGAAGGAGAGTGAGATTTAAAAAAAAAAAACTTGTTTTTATTTGACTGAATGCTTTGGTGCCAAGCTGTGGGCCCTATTGCTCCTACTTAGGACAGACTCATAAGTGATGAAAGAGCCATCTGGCCTGCAAAATATAGATTTACTTGATCGGTAGGTTTGCTAGACAAAAGATGATCAGTTAAGATTGAATTTCAGATCAACAATGCATAATTTTTTAGTATAAGTACATCCCATGCAATATATATTTATATTCTAAAAGCATTTCTTATTTGTCTCAAACAAATTTAACTGGATGTCCTGTATGGTTAATTGCTAAATCTGACAATCCTTCCCCGAAATTATCAAAGTTCTATGACCAACACTACTTCTTGCTCCTTTGAACCCCAAACCAAGGAAATAAACATCTATTTGCAATCTATATGCTGGTCTCTCAAAGGATACTACAGTCTAATTCTCTGGCTATCTAGACGGCAGAAAGCAGATATCTGGAATGCTTGCGGCCTTGCTGCCAGGCTTTTGCATGATTTTGCTTATTTTGTTTCGCCTTAGAGGAAGACAAACCACCAAACAGAGAAAAATAATATATGTACCAGGCAATTTGTAGGTACCAGAGTCGAGAGATCTAATAACGTATTCCAGTCTGTCTCAGAGTAATTGCATAATAACCTCTGCTTCGGCCTTCTCACCTTAAAAATATGGAAAATATCTTTGCCCAGTGCTCCTCGCAAGAGTCTTTGAAATTTCGCTGAGCTGATGTACATTCTGTTCCTTCAGAGATGGAGGAGCTGTAGTTCTCTACAACTTTTGATAGAATATTTATTAACATTCAAAAACTACACCAGATACAAAAACAAAGACAGGCGTGCTTTTTTTTTTTTTTGCCAAAAAACTAATAATGAAATTAAAGATTTAAAATAAAAATTTTAGTAAAAATATGAAAGGAGATGATTCTGAAACATGATAGCCTCATTTTAAAGTTCATTTAAAACAAGTAACAAATGAGAATTCAACCCTATTTCTTTAAAAAGATAAATAACCAAGAAAGTGCCTACCGTACATTAAGACATAAATACACAAAAAGTTAACATAGAATGATATCAGTACAAGAATCAGACACAGAGATGAAGTGAATTGAGAACCCAGAAACCTGTTTTTACTCACAAGTCAATAGTAAGGGGGAAAATACTCTATGAATAGTGTTAGAAGAGTGTTTGCAAAACAATTCAATTTAGAACCCTTACCTCACACCACGAACCAAACTAAGTTTTCAGATCCGGCTGGAGAGGAAGAACAAATACAACTTAGAAGAAAACAGCAAATACTCATCTAATCTTTAGGGAAGGGAGGATTGCATAATCTATAAAACAGATGGAGGAAATCACAAAATTTTTAAAAATAGATTTGACTACCTAAAAATAAAATCTTTGGTAGAATTAGAAAGCAATTGATAGAAGTATTTCGATTTTGAATAAAGGTTAACATCTTTGATAAAGTATGTCTACAAATCAAAAAAAGATAAATATCAAAACAATATGTAGATACAAATGGGCAAAAGACACACACAATTCAGAGAGGAAAAAAGGAAATGAATTAATAAATACTTGAGAAAACACTCCACTGTGTTAATTATCAGGTCGGTAAATATAATTTAAAAGATTCTACCATGTTTTACCTTAAAATCAGTGGAAGTTCTCATTTTTTATCATACTCAATGTTGGTGAGGGTGTCTGATGCATTCTTGCACAATGCCGGCTCCTTGATGACTGGAGTGACACGTCCGGAAGTGTGCAAGTGGACAGCAGGTGCCAAGAACTTTTTGGTGTTCGTGTTCTTTTGACCTAGCAATTCGATTAGAACTATCCTAGATTTTACTAGATTACCCTAATCCTAAATTTGAGGAATTTGCCCTAAGGACGTTGGCCTTTTAAAAAATGCATCCCGGATTTAAAAGATGTGCATCAGAGTCTTTTAAATATTTTAAGAATTGAAGACAATATGGAAATGATAAGGTAAATTGTGGCACAACTACTCAATGGAATGTTTTATGGCCGTTTCAGATGTTTCTACGAGCACAGAAAGTGTTTATGCTATAATGGAAATTGCGAAGACAGTCAAGGTTCAAAATTGCATTTGAAATATAACGGCAATTATGTAAAAGAAATCTAAGTACAGAAACTTGACAGGAACGAAAAAATAACCAGCTAACCATGGTTATCTTTTTCATGGAGCATCACCTGTGGCTACGTTCTCATCTTCTTTATTTTTGTTCTCCATATTAAGAATTCTCAATTGTGGAAAAATGTGTAATAAAAAAATTTAAATTTTACATCTGTGTATGTGTGTCCCTGTATGTGTATATATCTGTGTGTGTGTGTGTTCGTGTGTATATGTGGACCCGTATGATCTCTTCTGTCCCGTGCGCAGGTCCTTCGGCGTGCTGCTGTGGGAAATATTTTCTCTTGGATACATGCCGTACCCCAGCAAAAGCAACCAAGAAGTTCTGGAGTTCGTCACCAGCGGAGGACGGATGGACCCACCTAAGAACTGCCCTGGGCCCGTGTATGACTCTTTTAGGAACATTTCTATGAGTTGCTAAGGATACTTTCTCTTTTCTAAAAATGCAGCCACACATAGGTTTTTTTTGGTTTTAAGATAAAAGGACAGATGACTGACCTCCTTTAACAAGCCCCAGGATAGGAGTGTGTCTGTGACTTCAGTGAGGTGGGTTAGTCTTCCGGCCCCTCGAAAGCAGTAATGTCATGCCTGAAAGGTTATCCTCTGTCTGGCTGGGGACTGGGGACTCACCAGGCTCACACTCCTCAACACCTCCTAGGAATCTGTGTCCCGGACTCCCCCCGTGCAGCCCTGCACCATCTGTCTTAAGTCTCTTTTGACTCTTTCCATTCCCTGCGTTTTCTGCCGTCCTGTCTGGCATCCCTCACCTCCTTCCCATAAGCGAGGCAGATGGGAAATATAATTAGAATATTCTTCCCCAGAGGTGACTTTAATTCAGAAATGGAATGAGAGGAGCCATATTTCATGTAAACACCAGGATGTCTGTTAATGAGCTTTGGTGTTCTAATACCTTCACACCTGGGCACGATTCCTTGGCCCGTCAGCAGAGGGCAGCAGATGCCAACCACATGGGACCCAGATGCGTTGTCTCTAAGTGCCACCTGTGGTCCCCCTTAGAAAAGTGCTGGGGAGAATGTATTCATCCCTCTTTCTCCTGGTTTTAATTAGCGTGTTTACTCTTCTCTTAGATACCGGATAATGACCCAGTGCTGGCAACATCAGCCTGAAGACAGGCCCAACTTTGCCATAATTTTGGAGAGGATCGAATACTGCACCCAGGTATAAACATTTTCCCCCTTGACCAACCAGCATTTATATGGAAAAGATGGCAAATACCAAACTGTGAAATGAAAGTGAAGCCAGCCAGAAAATATTAACGATCACGAGAGTGATTGTTGATGCATGAAGTAAGATGACTGGTACCTCAGTTTGGCCCATTTTGTAAGTAAACACCAGTTTCTGCCTCTTCCTTTGCCAACACATGTCCCAGCTGCAGACACCCAGTCCTGTTAGGGAATCGCTTCAACTCACAAGTATGAACTAAATCCCTACTGGGTAACTAAGGGATTTTTAGACAAAACTGGAGCTTCAGAGAAGTATGGGAAACACAGACTCTCAAATGGTTTATAGTGTGGCTAGAGAAATAATTTTGTGAAAGAATGAACAGTATATAATTGTTAAACTGGATGCCCAATGGTAAATATTAGAAGGACTCAAGGCAGGAACGAGGTAGGCTGGAGAAATCTGAACACCACCAATGGCATGAGTAGCGCGTCTGTAACACACAAATCACGTGTGCTGTATTTCATTTTATCCTCCGTGAGGTACATAAAATATCCCCATTTTCCAGATGAGTTGAGGCTTGCAGAGGTTTTCCAAGCCACATGCTTTCCTGGCAGTACCACTGGTCCCCGTGCGGATCCTTCTCCCATTTCCTGCCTCTACCTCAAGAGAAGAGGCTGGAATTCATTCTCCCCCCACCCAGGTCTGTGCATGGACACCCGCTCTCCCCGCCCCCCAGAGGAGCCCCTCAGCCTACACCCCCAGCTGCCCCTCAGGGACACTCCCTCCCTCTGGCAGTATCTCCTCTCCACACATCGGCTTCTTTCCCTCTCTCAGCTCTCATTCTGCCAGGATATGTAACTCTGGAGAGTATCTCAGAAGTTGGACAATGAACCACTACCTCCCTAAATCTCATCTTGATTGTGACAGAAACCATATATATTTTTTTTTTCAAGCCACCTCATTCGTTCCTAGCACCACCGTCCCACCCTTCCAGCTCCTTCAGCTCAGAAGGGAGGGGACTGGCCTCTATCTAGATGGACTTCATTTGTCAAGTTCTGTGGGGCTCTTTCAGAGAACTTCCTGTCCAATGAATGGCATTTTAGGTTCTTATGTTGTAATACTAATGGAATATACCCACTTAACTATATGTACTTTGGAGTGATTCTTCTCCCAAGCACAGACTATCCCTCTTAAAATAAGCAGGTAATTCTGTACAAGCATATTTTGAATGACTCCCCATAGAGAATGAATAATTAATGGGGAAGGAACAAAAGAATAAGAGAATCAGAAGGTAGTTGTTTTTATTCTTATACTCTTTTTACTGATGAATACTGGACCAGCATGCTCTTCTGCTACACGGAAGCAATGGGTTTCCCAATTTGCATTAAATATTTAAGAATTAAATTCCCCCAAGTTTCTTTCCACAGATTTTCTTCCAATCTCTGGCAACTGCTTCTGCTTTTCTGTATTACCGTCCATTGCTGTAAAAATGATCTAGCACAGAGCTGGCTTTGTAAGTGGTGTTCCTCACAGCACTGCCGTCCTCTCTGGGCTTCACAAAGGGTCTGGTCTGATGCACTCCAGATACGGAAGCGTTGTGCTGTCTGCACACAGAATGACACGATGACGTTACAGGAAACGTGATCGCCAATGCAGCCCACCCACCTATGGTGAAAGTGGAAGGGGGCTAGGAAGAGAGGAGGCAAACCTTGTGAGCCAACGCAGTGTGTTTCTCCTCCCCTCCCCTGTCCCACGTGTGCACACACACGCACTTGGAGTCACAGACTTTTCTTTTCAGCAGAAGGAATTTTATTGGGAATAGACTGGAATAATTTTGTAACTGATTTATAGTTTTTCTAAATCCATGAATCTCTAAGATTTGCCCAAAGGTGGTCTCTGGAAAGCCACTCCCCTGCGCCAGGCCCCTCTAGACTAGTGCTGACCCTCCAAGCTCTTCGAGGGTGAGGATGACCTCCCACGCATCTCCTATTCCCCGGTGCCTATGAATTAATATATTCCCAGTAAGCTCTGAATGGGCTCCTCATCTGGAAAATACGTCTGGATGAGCCCAGCGCTAAGGTACCTTCCAGACCCAACAATTTGGGTCTGGGATTCGACCCCTTAATCAGTTCGCTTCTCCCGCCCGTAGGACCCGGATGTGATCCACACGGCTCTGCCCGTAGAGTACGGCCCGCTGGTGGAGGAGGAGGAGAAGGTGCCCGTGAGGCCCCAAGACCCGGAGGGGATCCCGCCGCTCCTCGTCTCTCCCCCCCAGGCTAACCGCGAGGAGGGGCGCGAGCCGGCTGCCCCGCCGCCCCTGCCTTCCGCGTCCTCCGGCAGAGCCGTGAAGAAGCCCGCGGCGGCCGAGCCGTCTGTTCGAGGCGCGCGGGCGCCGGCCGTGGAAGGAGGACACGTGAACATGGCGTTCTCCCAGTCCAACCCGCCTTCAGAGCTGCACAAGGTCCAGGGATCCAGGAACAAGCCGACCAGCCTGTGGAACCCCACGTACGGCTCGTGGTTTACGGAGAAACCCGCCAGAAAGACCAATCCTCCAGCCAAGAAGGAGCGCCACGAGAGGGGCACCCCGGGGCGGGAGGGGAGCTGTGCTGTCGCCCCTCCCGCGGCGGGCGGCCCGCTGCCGGGAGCGTCTGTGCTGCTGGAGCCGTCCTCGCTGACGGCCAGCGTGAAGGAGGTGCCCCTGTTCCGGCTGCGCCACTTCCCGTGCGGCACCGTCAACTACGGCTACCAGCAGCAGGGCCTGCCGCTGGAGGCCGCCGCCGGGGCCGGGCGCTACGGGGACAGCCTGCTGAAGAGCCGGCCCGCGCCCTGAGCCCCGGGCCCTCTGCTCCTGCCGGGGAAGCCGGAGCCCACGGAGGGTCAGGCCGCGGCTCCTCCGCAACCAGACACCGAACGTCACTTTCCATTGTGTGCCGACTTGTTTTGAGCGCCCCATAAACAGCCCTGTGTTCGCAACGCTTTCGAAGGAGGTCTTGCGCATGGGTTCCTCTTACTCTTTCAAACGGAGAAGACCTCGTAGAGACAAGTGATAACCGCAAGGCCCCGACGCGGTTGCGGGTTTTGTGCGTGGCTGGCGTCCACGCCCTCCTGCTTCTCTCCCGGCGCGTGGGCTCTGCTCCCCGGGGTTAAGCCCCAGCTGCTCGCGTGTCTCCGAGCTGGAGTCATAGGGGTTTCCTGAGCTCGCGGGTGTGGACCCGGACCCCTTGAAGGGGGGAGGGAAGGAGATAAAGGAGTTACTTGTGGCGAGCTGGCTGGGGAAAGACGCCCTTTCCTGGGAAAGGAAAAACCACAGACGAGCTGAGCTGTCCCTTTAGGTGATGTCTGGCTGCCTCCGATTGTGCCGATCGGCTGATGATGGTAAACACGGGAGGAACAGTTCTGGTACAATAGAGAAAATGCGCATGTGCTCATCTGAATGGAAAGCAGATATTCAGCGTGCTTTGAGTATGATAAAGACCCAGTCCGTCCAGATCCAGAGTCAAACAGCCTGTCAATATACCTCATGCCTTAAGAAAACCCTCCTACTAAAGGAGGACTGAGCGCGAGGCTTCCTACTGGGTTGAAAACTCAAGATTTGAATTCTTAATTTAAAACTTCCCACTAATTAAAATCAACTCTGATCATTTAAAAGCAAAAAGTGTAAGCAGCAGTGTGGTACATCGAAGCATAGACACATGTCCCTTCATGGGCCTAAGTGTCGATACATCCCAGGCCAAAACCTTCCAACAGTTTCCACCATGAAGGTTAAGCACAGGGACGTTTCTGCCTGCAGTGGCAGGCGGGTCATTGGACGCCCAGGCCCTCAGTGGTCCTGAGAGGCGCAGTGTCTGCCCTTCCAGTGTCCACCTACCTTCGTCCTCCTGCAACATGTGATCCCAGCGTATGTGGGAACACTGATTTGCTCACACAGACACAACGGCCTTGGTATAGCTACCAAATGCAGATGGAAACAGGACTCTCCCTCTGGGTGGCAAAGGAACAGCGGGGCACTGGAGTGCGGAGCTTGACATTGGCACGTGAGAGTGGGGGCTCCGAACTTGGGTTTTCACAGATGACACTGATTTCCAGGAAAACGAACTGGGAATGGGTTAAGTTTTACACACACGTACTTATGCAATAATGCTTTATCGGTGACCTTGCATTTCAGTCTTTCTTTCTGCTTCTCCTCCATTCCTTTGCTCAGCGTCTTTCCTGGTGGTGGCTGTGCTGAAACATGGCTTTGGGAGGAGAGCATTTTCCATGACTTGCTGGCTCTAAGCATTCTCAAGAGAAAGGACTGTATATATACCCACCTTTTCCCCCACCTCTGCACACTGCCCTAGGTCGCAAGTATCGCTGTGGATGTGGGAAAGCCATTCCGTTCCAGCCCAATACTAGACAAGGGTCCATTCTTTCTGAGGCAGCTGCCTCGCCCCGCTCAGGGGTCCTGCACATCTGTAGAAGCACTCATACCCTGGACACTTTTCCTTTATCCTAACCTGCAGAAATATTGTCACCAGACCACAGATGCTGCTGAAAACATCAACGAAGTCATCTCTAAATGACTGTATCAGTAACGTTTTGGCTCATGCCGGGCACAAAAGGAAATAGTCTAATGAGATAAACATTAATTCATAAACCACTAGCGGGGCCCAGGAATGATACGTTGAGAAACACTCTCCTACAGGATAATGACAGAGGAGCTGACAAGAACAGAGAAGAACGACTTCATTTCCTATCTGTAACACCAGTAACCAGTTAAACAGGGAGCATGCTACACCGTTAAATAGCCAAGTCTTTATTGTCATTAATGGGGAAAAAAATTGTATCCCTTCCTCTTCTTAAAAACCACAAATCCATTACATTTTCAGGTTGTGCCTTACTACCGCCGAGTCTGATGTGCTGATTCTAATTGTCTTCACTGGTAACAATTTTCATGTAAATGATAGTCAAGTCTTAAAAGCCTGTATACGCGGATAAGTGAATAAACAACTCCACACTGAGATATGACCTCAAGACGTTTCATTTAATTCGCTGTAAGTTCTAGGTGTCACCAGGACATTGACCTGGGCTGTCGTCCCGTGGGTATTGCTGTAGCCATATGGTTGTGGCAATTCATGTAGATGCTGGGATACTCTTATTGACTCTGATAGAAGAGGCCTACCTAGAGCATGAGCAGGCACAGAGTTTCTAGAAGCCACATTAATTAAACCACAAGCTAGAATAATGATGTATATTCCATGTCTATAAAGCAGCTCACCAAAAGTGCATAACCGCGCCGCTAGGGAACTGGCCATTGGTAAGGGAATGGCCAGTTTAATCTGTGGCACCTCAAAATTATAGCAAATTTCAAAAGGGTGGGAATTAATTTTTTTTAAAGACTATGATTTACTTAGTGGTCAAAAGACCGGATTCTCTCCCAACTCCCCAGATTGTGAGTCCTGGCTCTCCTCAGGGTATCGGACCCGGGTGGCTGTCCCTGTGTCTCCATGTACAATGAGGAGAATGGCTTCCCTTCCTCACAGCCCCTCAGGGAGATTCCAAATCATTTCTAAGCACAAGCACTCCCTCGTACACCTCTTCAATTCCCAAGTGATTTGGGCTGGGTGTGGGGGAGAATTTCAAAAGTCAGAATGAGCCTGTACACCCCTGCCTCTCTACCACCAAAGCTCAGTGGGGGTTCTTGCACCCCCGCCCCTTCTGGGCCTCTGGGTTCTCCCGTTGGCGCCATGTTTGATTTCATCTGTCACTTGTGTAGTCACAGGGGCAAGAACCCTACTAGCACCCAGTCCTTTTCAGCTCAAAAGAAGGTAAAGACTCCACCACACTTAGAACTGTTTAAATGTTAAAACAAAACATCACAGAAAGGAAGGTATTTAATCAGCTTGAGTAATTAAAAAAAATTTCTGGCATCTTCATATAATACTCGGCAAACTCTCTAGCTCTAAGTTATTATATAGCTGCAGGTGAACTTTACTCCACTAAGAAATTCTAAGTGATCAGGCTAGTTTAATAGACGTTCTCCAACAACAGCAGGATTCACATTCACGTGAGCTTTGGAGACCTAAAAACAAGATGCATGTGAATTCAGACTACCCTTGATAACAGACTCCCCATGACAAGACTCATAAAACCATATGAAGTGTGTTGTCAATCTGTCTTTAGCTAATGACTTTGTAAATGGGTCCCCAAAGAACATACAATTTGACTTTCCTAAGTTCACTGCAGCAGATGGTCCCCCATGTTGTGCGAACATGCGAAACAAAACCCAGCATTCCCGTAATCCTCCACAGGATGCCCTAAAATAAAAGAGAATTATAGAGAACAAACAGTAAGGCTTCTATTAAGATTCTGTTTTCCTTTCGTATTCTGAGTAGGTGTATTTAATTTTTAATGAGCGACTCAAGTACAAAGCTATTTTTAGCTCTAACTTTAAAACACTGGAAAAGCTCAGTGTAAGAACAGACTATTACATACCACGGTGGGTGGGGAGGAACATGAACTACAACCACGACGCTAAAGCAATGCCTTCCCCCTCTTTGGCATTCAGTAGATGTAAAACGAGGGCACTACCCTCCCTGTAAAGATGGCACCACCAGGCCAACCTGAGAAGGCCCAAAAGCACCAGAGTCCGTGTGCGTCGCTGGCCCCACGTTCACTTCTCAGCTGCCTCTGTTCCACCCTCGCCAGCTATCTCCCTGCTCTGTCCATCTACCAAGGCTCCTGCCTCCTTGAAAGTAATTACAGTTATTTATCCTGCCGTCACTCCAATGCTTATTCGTAGGCACGTGGCAGCTGGTATTAGGTTGAAAGGCAATCTTATTAAATGAACTCCCTTCGAAACCTCAGCAATGAGTGTATGTTAACAGCCTCTACAATAGTTAACGTTCTAAGAGATGTTATTTGCCGAGAGAGATGAATATCAGATGGATGAAACTTCAGCTGATTATACTACTTTGGATGGTTTCGCACTACTTGGTATTTGAGAGACAGCAGGCAGACGGAGCCAGGGCAGGGGCTGGGAGCCCCAGGTGCTAGACTGCCAGTGCCAGCCCCAGTGACTCCAGCAAGTTCCGTGAAGCCTCACTTTCTCATTTCACAACATTAACCGTCTGGTCTCAAAGCCCCTTCCAACTCTGAGGTCAATGATTCTATGAGACTTCACCGCTGTGTAAGGCAAATCCCAACAGGACTGGTGTGTGGGTGCATGTGTGTCCTTTTCCTTAATCTTGGCACCTTGGCTCTTGACTCTTCATGCATTTAGAGCCAAAGCCTATTAACTCAGTGCACCATTCCAGGGAGACAAATTATAGTCTTTATACAGAAGTAGACCAGAAAGAAGTTTAGTATCAGTTATCTGTTTATCCTATTCAAAGATCTCTTTAACAAATCATGTATTAACATAGCAAAAAAGTTAACTGGGTGGTTTCCTGAAAGCAGCAAAACTGCAGGACTAGGACAGCCGTGTCCGCTCAAAGACCTTCAGCGCCATAACTCTCATTGCTCTTTTTTAAGTCTGCTACAATTGCAGACTGACGGCAAAGTAGAATGATAAAACTTATCTCTGGAAGGTTTGCCACACCTGATGTTTCATGACAGGTCTCGTACTTCCTGTCCATCATCAATGTGCACCTCCCGGTCTCGATCCCCAGAGCCAGATACAAAGCCCAGAATAAGCCACAAGTTTGGGACCAGGAGGCATCCGCAAAGTCGGGCATCCGTAAACAAGTGTCACGGTGCCATTAGGATAAGGAATTCATTCATAACAGGACTCCTCTCTCCCGGCTATACAGGATTGGACAGAATTCCTCTTTTCAGGTTTATAGACACACCCACAGTAACTGGATGGCAATTTTTTGAACATGTTGTAAATAATATAGCTTTATAGTGGGTCTAGAAATAGGGAATCCCCAAAGAGAGCCCGTTCAAATATCCCACCGAAAGATCAGATTGTGAAGACTTGCAGGCGAATTTTCTACATTTTAGTACTTCTAATACTTGAGAAAAAAAAACAATTAAGGCCCTTTTGCATTATTCCAAATAATATTGATGGAGTACTTCACAGTTCTCAGAAGAAATCGTGATATTAAAGACAAACTCTTCGGGCACACGTGTGCACGCGTAAGCAGCTAGTGAGGTTTCGTACAAGGCAGGAAACGTGCAGAGCACCACCCGGATTCTCCTTGGTCACACACATGAAGGCAGCATGAAGTGAGGCCTCCTGAAACTTCATGCAATTTCTTTGTTCCCTAAACTCTATTCCCTTCAAGAAAAGGGAAAGACCACTTGAGAAAATTATAATCTTTTTAACTCATATGTATAATCGATTGGAACTCTTATTAGAAATTTGTTTTTACTAGCAGGTTCAATTAAGGGGACTGAAGTTTGACACTTTCCTCTTCTTCTCTGTTGTCTCTAATACAAAATCCACTTGCCTGGCCATCAATATGGGACATTTTGTGACCATTACAATGCATCTTAAAATCCATCTTAAGATATTTTTTCCAAAGATGCTGGAGGGTAACACCTGTCCTTCATGACGAGAACTTTGAGGAACAGCCAGTGTCTGGAACATCGTGGACCGAGATTTAAGCTGAACCTCAGAAGTCATATTAGAAAGCAAAGAAAGAGAGTGCTGGAAGCTTTGTGTATGATTTTAACATGACTCATTTCTTTGTCAGTCTGTTTTGATCTGTCAGGTGAAGGATAATTAGTTCAGTCCGCAAGAAGGGAAGTCTAGTTTGAGGAAAGCCAGCCTGGACGCTGGTGGACTGGAGTTGAAAGAACTTAAGCTCCAGGAGATTGGCTCGAGCTAAGGAGGACGCAGCGTCTGGGTATTTACACTTCCTACATGTTAGAGAGCCTTAAAATTCAAATGCAGCGCAGTACGAGTAGATGTCTGAGCCTATTTAATTTCATCTATCCAGTTCAGACAGCTCTGACAGCACACCCAATTCCGAGACCACATTCCTCGAAGAAGCCGCAGGGGTGTGCAGTGACACCGACAGGAGCAGCGAATTTGCCTGTCTGGGTTCGTTTAGGACTTTCGAGCTGAATTTACGCCAGCTTTGTGAGCATTCTTTAAATGAAACTAGTGATCTTTAGGAACAGATTCTAAGCTAAGAGCCTCAATTTAAACACCTAAAATACCTTCGCTAACATAACTCAGAACTCCACGGCCCCCCGCAGCACCACCACGACCCCCACACTTCCCTGGGTAGTAAATGATGAAAATGCTGAAACCTGCTGCTTTATCGTGAAAATTCTAGTCATTGTAAGATATTCTAAAGGAACAAGAGGAAAATGAAGGCTCCCACACCTCTTGGTGCCCTTCTCTGCCAGGCAGAGGCTGTAGGCAGAAAGTCAGCTTCATTCCTACTAAGCATAATGACGGTACAGCAAGGTCAGTAACACGTGCCCACCAGCCATATAATTCCTCCGCATACGCTTTTTTCCCCCTCCCGTGAAAAGAAGCATCAGCAAAAATTTTGGTAGAGGAAATCCTTTTTGCCTATGCAAAGGCATCATATTCTGCTTATAATAAAATCTTCACGTGTCCTTATTTAACTTGTTCGACCTACAAGCATCTTTAGGAATGTCCGTTGTATATTCAAGCAGCTTATATGTCACATCGTTTGTAAATAAGAGCCTGTGTATCAAGGAATATTATTAAATAATTACTAAAAATATATGTGACATGTGAGTTTTGTATTAACTACTGTATTTGTATTATAAGTATAGTGAAGCACAGGGCATGAAGAAAAATAAAAAGTACATTCTATTGGCTTGCAATGTGGTGATACATAGTATGTCTCAGAGTCAATCATTTAGATAAAAACCGTCTGGTGAGTAGTTACAATCACTAGATCCGTTTCTTAATTAAGAATGATTCTTAACACATTGGGTCTCTAGCCACTGGTCAATGTGGCTTAAATAATATTACCACATATTCTAAGTGGATAGGTCCAAAATGAAACTCTGAAATAAAAACGCTTGGCCCCAGAGACCAAAGCTGTGCACACTCAGTGTTTGACCCTACATATGACGATGTTCTCTGAATTACAGTCCTACCAAAAGAGAAAGTCAAAGCCGTCCCCAGGGAAAACACGGGCAGGTGGCTCCGGTGACCCTGCTGTTCCTTCCTCCCCTTCTCTTACCCAGCCCCTGGCATCTTTCTTTCTCTGCATGTCGCTGTTCTGGGGGAAAGTTAGACTCCCATGATTCTAACCTTCCTTGTCCTCTTCCCTCCCCTACCGAGCACAGTTACCTGTTCCAGGGCCTGGTCTCTTGAGGCCACCTGTCTGAAGCTGGTTAGATATCTCTGCTTTGAACCATCAGTGGCTTTCATTGCCTCTGTTCATTCAACAAGCATTCACTGAGCACTGACTAGATGCCGGGTGTTACTCTAGGTGTCAGGGGTAACGCAATGAACCAGTCAAATCCGTCCCTGCAGCTAGTGAGGGAAGAGAGAAATAAGCAGCAAAAAGTCTAGCATGACCAAGAATGGTACATACTAAGGAGAAAAATCAAAAAAGAGTGGCGGGGGGAGGTGGGGGATGGTACACAGTTCTGGAGAGGAGGGTGCAAGCTTCTCAGACCAAGACTACAACGTCTGAGTTCAGAGTCGGCAAACATCTGCCTCTGAATACTTTTAAGCACTTAACAATATTCCCACCAAGTTACCCTAAAGTAAAAAATAAAGCTTTGTAGTAGAATGTAGGTAATTATTTATATGGTTTTTAAATCTAAATTCAAAATAGTCTATCCTACGCGAAATAGACAAACGAAATCCCACTGGTATAAAACAAAGTGAAGCAATTTTAGAAAACTCTGGAAACCTGTTCTTCTTCTCCTAAATGGCTCTCTGTCCATCAAAACGATAAACTAGGGGTGGCTAAAAACATAACCTGACTTGCTGAGTAGAAAGCATGATACTTTTTAAGGCTCTAGAGGGACAGGACAAATCCAAGTCACCGTGGTAAGACAAAAACAAAGTTAAGCACGAGGCCCGTGCTCCCTGAGTTACTGAGAGAAGAGGAGATGCAGGAAGGGTAATGACAACAGCCCAAAACCAAAACAGCTTCCCTTTTTTTATTAGTAAGAATTGAACTGTGAATGACATTCAATAAGCAAAACACAAATGGAGACACCTGACTTGTATGTATACGTAAACACACACATTATACGGATTTAATGACCCTACTCTAAACATGAGAACAACCGTTTCCCTGACCTTAGAGCTGGCATCACTGTTTCCGAGAGCATTTCATATTGAACAGGAAGAATTATGGATACCCAAGTTCAGAGGAGTCATGAATTTCATATTAAGGTATAAACAGAGTTTTAAAGAAATAAGCTGTATCATAAAATAAGTTTACTTCTGAATTGCAATACAGGCATTTTCTTCAATCAATAAAAATACTCCTTGATTATAAAGCAGCCATATTTTGCAAATGTCTATCAGGAAAATAGCTCTGACAATATTTGAAATACCACACTTCTTTTTAAAAAGGCAGCAAAGCAACAGAATTTAGATTTTAAATAGTATATTGCAAAATAGTTCAACATATTATTTCTAAGCACAAAGCGAGATACTTTTATAAACTGTTTCAATATTTCTGTGTAGCTTAAAGGCTAAATATCTACAATAAAAGATAAATCTTTACACATATAGGACATAAACATCAAAACATACCCACAACACAAACATTTTACATTATATCACTATTTTGAAGCTCAGTTTGTTAACATGTGCTCAAAAAGAAATACAAAAACATGATACAGTCCTGTGGCTTTGTAACAGGCTGAATTCTGCGACAACTGAAAATATAAAACAGCAAAGAGAGCAAACACCAGTTTTATGAAAAGAACCAAAAACGTCAAGAAATCATAAACATTTAAATGAATAACTATTATATTCTTCCTAACACATCTTAATTTACTCTCTTCTCTTAAATATAATTTTTCTAAATGTTTTTCATATCCCAGGAAGAAATAATGGCAAATTCTCCACAAAGATGAAAGTGCATTATGTTTTAAAAGTGCTTCGAGTGTTTTATAGATATGCCCAATGAGGAATTAGACAAGTATGTGCAGAACATTCCAATTATGACTTGAATTCATAAACCTAATGATGGGGTTTTGTAGTTCATCCAGCCGAGGCAAGTGCCAACACAGAAGAAAAATCTGTGATTACATACTTTGTACAGAGGAAAGAGCACAAGCCATGGGTCAGGAGACCCCCATTCTATCCTGAGCTCTGTTCATCAGCTAGAGAACCCGGGTAAGAGAAGAACTGCTCTAGAACTTCCATTCCCCTCTCTGGCAATGGCTGAGAGGCTCAGCAGAAAAGCCTCGAAGGCCCACCCGACTCCAGAGTTTTAATATTAGCTCTAGATGAGGCATTCCTGAAAGGGCAAATCATTTCACAAAAAAATATATATATATATGAAAACTACGCTAAGCATAGAGCCGCTCTTCTCTTATTATACTTATTAGTACAGAAAGAAAAACTCCAAAAATACTTGACAGAAAAAGGTACGTGAAGGTCATATGTGAACCAAAGCTTGTGAAAACTCTCACAATGAGAGCGGATGAAAAATCCAGTATTATGTGCAAAAATGAAACAGTAAGCAACATCAGTTGGTTACCTAATGGCACATTTTTCCCCCTAAGTCTCAGAATCTTCTTGGCTCTAAAGCTTTAAAAGCTCTTAAAAATGCTTACTTTGAACTTGTTTTAAGAGAACCATGGTTCCCCGAGCTCAGATTTCTAGCTTTCCGAAGGAGTCTCTGAATTGTTAAATTGGTTTTTTAGGAAGATAAGTCTATTTTCAAATCGAAACTAATGGCTAAATAAATAAACCACTGGCCATGGACTCTATTTTATGTATGTATACGAGCTCGCCGAACACGTCAGAAGTTTAGCTCAACAGTTCTCATCCACGAGCTTCGACCCATTTATTCCCCGATAGGTTACTCTGCTCGGCCTGACTAAGACCCCGTGGTTCGGCTTACAGGTGAAATAGCGCGTGTCACCCACGGCTCCGTCATTTCTCCCTTTGGCGCTTCGAAGCTCAAGTCCCAGCCAGATCCCAGAAGCAAAGTCAGTGGGGCCCACGTACCTCACGGTCCCCATCTCATTGGAGCTGGTGAGGAGGACCTGGGACCCCTCGTGCAGCTTCACGCTCCCTTCCAGGCCCCCGGTGCTGCTGCTCCAGCTGCGGCGCAGGGCGGGTCTCGATCTGGTGGGGGAAGGGCGAGGCCGCCGCGTCAGCAGGAGCCCGTGGGCGGCGGGCAGGCTCCGGGCCACACCGCGCTCACCATCCGTTAGCTCACAAAGCAAACCACCGAACTTTACATCAGAAACCAAGCAAACTGCGGGCCTCAGAGGGGAGGGGGTGGGGGGATGGGATAGACTGGTGATGGGTGGTGGGGAGGGCACGTATTGCATGGTGCACTGGGTGTGATACGCAACTAACGAATCATCGAGCCTTACATCGGAAACCGGGGATGTACTGCATGGTGACTAACATAATATAATAAAAAAACATTAAAAAAAAAAACCTGAGGGCCTCAGAGGGGAGGGGGCGGGGGATTGGGATAGACCGGTGATGGGTAGTAAGGAGGGCACGTATTGCATGGTGCACTGGGTGTTATACGCAACTAATGAATCATCGAACTTTACATCGGAAACCGGGGATGTACTGTATGGTGACTAACATAATATAATAAAAAAAAATTTAAAAAGAAAACAAAGCAAAACACCGTTCGCTCACACACCCTGCTTGTTTTTATTCTAAATAGCAATAGTAGGATACACTTTTGTTCAGCAGTTGAAAAATTTCTCTCTCTTGGCTATTTCAACAGTAACCTAATGAGGATTTAAGTTTTCACTAGCAATTTCTAAATACACACACACACACACACACACATTTTTACTTTCTGTAAAACAGCCACTAGAAAAAATACACTTATATAACCTGTTTAACTGCGCTCAATTATCAAAGCAAAAAAAAAAAAAAAGAAAAAAGAAAAACATAGCGTTAGGGCTGTGGTAAATTAAAATGACCTTTTGTTCACTTTTTAAACATTTATTTACCTGAAAAACAATGTTTAAAAACTGCTTATCTATAATTTTATAAAATAAATGTATACATATCTTCTATGAATGAACTCCAGCCACACTTTTTACCACCCCCCTGCCACTAAGAGTAAGGAGGGTCTTACTTTCCAGGAGCAGGACTCCTCTCCTTTTCTCTACAAACCGTTATTTATAACGTCCTGCCTCTTAACACCTGCCACCAACCTGACCTGAGAATGAAACGACCGAGCACCCACCCACGCCACGAGCTCATCCAAGGCCTCAGCCAGTCCCGCCCCAGAGCTCCCTCCACTGCCACTGCGAGGTCGCTGAGCCTGGAACTCACAATAGAAACACCCCCAGGCTCTTGTTGCCCTATATGACCTGAGACTCCCCCAAACAGTTGTCCTGAACCCGCCACCACGGGAGTCTTGCACGCTCCATCCGCCTACCACCTCTCCTCTAAAACCCTTCTCCCCGTCCCCGGTGTAGAGACAATGCACGACCTGTCACCACACCACATGGTGCCTGGAAGAAGCTGGGTCCTACTCATGCTCTTTCACTGTCTCTACTTCCTAATACGCTGTCACACACAGCGTCCCGTTTCCTTCCGTCAGCGACCCTGTAAGAAAGGAGGACCGCTCCAATTTTATGGGTAAGAAAACTGAGGTCCAAAGATTTGCCCCAAGCCACATCTGCCAATATGTGATAGAATTCTAGTTAGAAAATATAATGGAAGAAAGTATGATTTATCACAAATGTACACATACAATGATAAGGTTAAGAAAGATACATAACACCTGTTGGGAAAAGCGCAAACCTTTACTGAAGAACATACAAAAGAAAAATACACAAGCTTTGCTCCTGGATAGAAACATGTCTGTGTCAATTCTCCCTAAATTCACCCCCCAGAGGGATAGTTTGCAACCTCACAAAATCATTCTAAATTTCACATTAAAAGGACACCGTCTATCATTTCCTGAGCACCGACTACGTGCCAGGCACTTTCCATCCATTGTCTTATCCAACCTCACCCAAACCACTCCTGTAGATATATGATCTCCCTTCGAACAGAAGAAGAATCTGAGGATCAAAAAAAGTAAGCTATTTGCCTATGGTCAGAGAGATGGTGAAGGGGACAGATGGGGCTCCCATGCAAGGCGGTCCGAGCACAAAGGCCAGGCACCTACAACCACAAATGGGTATTAGTGATTAAGACAAAACTGAAAAATAACACAGCAAAGATTTACATGGCCAGCATGTTAAATTCTAAAGTTACCGTAACTAAAACAATGTGGCTCCGGCACAAGAATGTACTTCTGCATGACACCGAAAAGATACCTTAGAGAAATACACGTAATCTTTTTTCTTATGTGATTAAAAAGGAAACTTCAAATCAGTAGGGACAGGAGTGAACATTCAACTAGGAGTGCTGTAAAAATCATTTGGGGGAAAAGAATATGATTCTTACCATTCACTGTATGTTAAATTCCAAATAAATTAAACAGCTAAATACATGCATTAGAAAACAGGAAAGAACCACAAGGAAATAGAGCTGGATATCTGCCTGAACACGCGCACGCACACACACACACACGCACACACACACACACGCACACACACACACGCGCACACACACACACACGCACACACACACACACACGGGAAGGGAGGGAAACAGATATACATGTATGAAAAGTCTGGCATCTAGTATTACATTATGATGTTTTTCATTGATTATTATGCCAAAAAAATGTTTCCATATCGGAGAACAGTCTTTTAAAACATTGCAAAAGCCACACCGAGGAAAACGGTTACAGAATACAGGACGTATTAAGGGAAAAAGCTTTCCAAGGGTATGTAGAGAATGATTTGTCCAACTTGGTTTAAAATTCAGATACATGCTTTAGGAAAAAACCTGGGAAAGTATATACCAAAACAAAAGTAATAATTTCATCTAGGTGATAAAAATTTCAGATGATCTTTATTCTGCACTTAGTTTTTTATAATTTTTCAAATGTTGTACGATCAACTTTCATAATCAAAAAAGTTTTAAGAGAAAGAAACAAGTAAAAAATGAATTCAAGATCTAAACCAAAAATTCATGGTTTGGGTGAAGAGTTAACATTCTAATAAGATGATCTGATTCAAGTTATGTCAAAACTCAGGGACGTGAGAAACTCTGAATTACAGTACATTTCAGAGCTACTTGTTCAAAAACATTAACTGAGGGGCGCCTGGGTGGCACAGCGATTAAGAGTCTGCCTTCGGCTCAGGGCGTGATCCCGGCGTTATGGGATCGAGCCCCACATCAGGCTCCTCCTCTAAGAGCCTGCTTCTTCCTCTCCCACTCCCCCTGCTTGTGTTCCCTCTCTCGCTGGCTGTCTCTATCTCTGTCAAATAAATAAATAAAATCTTTAAAAAAAAAGTTAACTGAGCACATGTGCAATGGCAGGCCCGGGGCTAGGCTCTAGACCTGTGCATAATAATCAGTAAAATGTCATCAACACAGCAAGACAGACTGTATACAGTGCAGAAGGAGCACAAAGTGGAAGAACTCCAGCCTCCCTTAAAGGCCAGGGAAGGAGCTTCCGCGAGGCAGTGACACGTGAGCCTCACCGATGAGGCTATCACCACGAGAGCGAAGTCAGGGACACAGACAGGAGCTCTGCATGCAGGTGGGCCTTTAGATGCTGTGCCAGTGAATCTGGGCTTCATCGTGCGTTTGAGAATCGAGAAGCTTCAGGGCACAGGCAGTGAATGCAAATGGATGATGTGACATAATGGAACATGCAACAGAATGAACTCTGTGAGTTCTGCCGAAAAACATTCAAATTTGAGCTGACCACATAAACCGTGTCAACCGGCTGGATTCCGCAGATGGGACGTGCCGTGACGACACGGAGAGAGGCTGAGAGAGAAGCTGGCAAGGACCGGGCCGGGCGCGTGTGGCAACGGGACACAGATGCAAGCAGGATGCCAGGTGGGAGAGGGCGGACTGCTCCTGACTACCAGGTCGCTGTGGTGCCCGGTTCAGATCCCAAGCCCCCTTCCTCTCTACCGCTACTCTTGGCATTAGATACACATAGAATTCTGAAGACAGAACTGCGGCAAGCCCCTTGCCATCATGTTGCCCTCTGAATGAAATGCGTCCATCACTGTCGTCCCGACAAATGACGCAGAAAACCAGATCCTGTCCCCCTCTCTTCACGGCCTCTCTCATGTGGGGCAGGCACGTCCTTTGCACAAACCCTTCAAGTTTCCTCTCCAGAAATTTTCATACCGCTACATTCTCCATGTTTCTACTGGAAGCATCATTTATTTCCATATGAATAAACAAGAAAATGGCAGTGTGTGGGGAATCTGAGTGAACTCATTTTTCAACCCAGTCTTCAGTATACATCATCCTCCAGCCAAGCCACAGCACAGTACCCGATCGTCTCCGTGCCCTCGGCAGAAGACAGAGTCACTCTCACGTCTGCCCCAGCCCAAGATCACAGGCCCCTCTCCTAATAGCTGCCAACACCCAAAGTCTTCCTGTTGCTCCTTACAACAGCAGCCACCAAACATTTTCGTCCTGTGCTCTATAAGCGAAAATCAATTATTTTTAAAATTGCCAATACCCAATGTTTTCCTCTGATTTTATACCCTCAATAAAAGAGTATCTTTTTTTTTAAACAGATACTAGTCTCAATCTGTACAAGTATCAGTAAAACTTCATTTCTTTTGATTTTTATAGAAAATAAAGAGAAGGTCCTCACATTTTGTGTCTACCCATACCTGCTGCATAATTCCCATGGTTCCCATTTCTCATCCTTCCCTTGGCTCCCTGGACATCGTTCTCTCCCACCCCCAGCATCTCACATGGCCTTTGACACTGCCCCCCTGCCCCTAGGTCCTTTCTATCCCAAAGGTCTCTTCCATTCTGCCCTTAACACACTCAGCTACTCAAGTGAGGAGACCAATTTCAACATCAACACTGGTGAAGGTCTGGAGGAAAGAAAACAACAAAAACAACACCCCTAGCCAACCCCGCTAAACAGTACCTAGCAGTGTCTTAGGACAATCAGGGTTGGCAAGTGAACGTTCAGATCCTTGTGACGCCTCGAGGAACTTCTGGCCAGATTATATAAACCCCCTACCTGTTGCTCAGGTGATTATCTGGTTCCAGTGCCTGGGCTCCACTTTCTAGTGACTTCCGGAGCACCACACTAAGCAAGTGTGCCTTCCGACTCAGCCAGTCTTTTTTTCCTTCCCCACCCCCCCACCCCCACAGCTCCGGGGCATTAGCCTCCAGATTAACTGGAAAATTTTAAAATAAAAAAAGAACTCCTTAACCCAATCAATCTAGAAGAGACTCCTATTCCCCTAAAAATAAAAAAGCTTCCAAAAGTGTCAGAAAAATATCAGGGGGAGTAAAGTGGGTCTGAGGGAAATCAATATAAATGAAAAAGAAAAAAAAAAGGTTCTATAAAAGAAACAACAACAAAAGCATTTTGAGCAGTATCTTCTACGAGAGAAAGGAGTATTTTTTTAAATAATACTAAGATCACTTTATGCAAACAGACCTGACATTTCTTTCATGTGTTGCTGAAAATATTAAATCAAATCTCTGACTAATTAAATAAAGTTTAAAATCAATCCACCCAGGGCGCCTGGGTGGCACAGCGGTTAAGCGTCTGCCTTCGGCTCAGGGCGTGATCCCAGCGTTATGGGATCGAGCCCCACATCAGGCTCCTCCGCTATGAGCCTGCTTCTTCCTCTCCCACTCCCCCTGCTTGTGTTCCCTCTCTCTCTGGCTGTCTCTATCTTTGTCGAATAAATAAATAAAATCTTTAAAAAAAAAATCAATCCACCCTATTCAATGATAACACAAAATGTAAATTCCTCCAACGCTTATTAACGGTACTAAATCTCTCTGAAAATACAAGCAGCATACTACTCTTAGTCACTGGTGACATTTTTAATTGAGCTTGCGGGGGAAGGAGGGAGGACTCTGCAATACACTCCTCGCACCTTTTCTTGTAAGCGCTAGAATTCTACCAAGCAACGCAAAAGGTACAAAATCTACTTTCTTCCTTCACAGAATCCTGTCATGTTCATCTTGAGAAGCATTTTTCTAAATCTTCTTAATACTTACTTGGCAAAAGCATTTCTTCTGTTAATCTCTTTTTGGGAAGAAGCAGAAGTCGTACTGAAACTTCTCCTAAAACCTAAATGTCAAAGTGAAGGTCAAAAGAGGAAAAAATAAATCACAAATTTGCAGTCCTCATTAAAAGTTATCTTATATCATTTCTTCTATAGGTGTTCTATTCTATCAAGTGTTTCTTTGGAAGCACGGCAAAGAAAGTAAGTACATACAGAATAGTGGTTTAGATATTTTGACAAATTTTTATCTTACCTTTCTCATCAAACGATGCATATGCATAAATAAGTTAAGATCATGACATTCCATTTGGAGGTTTTTACTATAAAACTTATTGAAAACCAAATAAAACTAAATCAGACACTGATAAAGCTGAATCTTTTTACTCTCAAATATTGTAATCTTGATAAATCATATGAAAGAAAGGATAAAATGGCTTAAAAACACTATCACTAAATATGCCATTTATAACATACTGAACAATAAATTTCAGAGTTTATGATTCTTGGCATCCCCAAATGACAGAGTTATTAAAAAAAAAAAGATTTCATGAAAGGTACATTTTTAAAAAGATGTCTTTTAAAAAGAGTAAGATTTCCAGTTCTGGAAAGTTATGGCAGACCAGATGTGCTGAATCAATCTCTTGATCAAAGCAAGTATAATTTTATATGACTATAATTAAAAATACATATGTACTGTTGAGCTGATACAAAGGCACAATTTCAAAGAGATGTACCGCAGGACTGCCACTAAATTCTAGAGAACTTTGGCTTCTGCCTTACTGGCTGCACAGGAGACGGGAAAGGACATAAAGCCTGGGGCCTAAAGAAAGGGGGACTCTAGCACAAGACTCCTGGTTAAAATGCAGATCCCAACCAGCCCACCCTCAATTGAAGGTTAAATGAGAAACAGAATGAAACACCATTCTGACAAAAGCAAAACAAAGTGGCTTGTGTCAACCTTAATGCTCAGAAGGTGGCAAAATCGTCTCCCTTCGAAATTTGTGATCAAGAGCCAAATCCGTTTTATCTATGTAATAAAAAATAACTGCAGGGAATGCAAATTAAAGTAGTCTCAGGTTGGCAGCACCTCCAGGAGTAACTGGCAGAAGTAAATACAATCTTCTCTGGAGGCATCAACCAGGCCTCAAAGAATTCCTGTACATTAAATTCTGAGAATAAGTACCTCACAATAATAAATTACAAAATTCACAAGGAAAGAAGGTACCACAGGCTCACAGAAACAGACTGGCAAAAGCATAAGTTAGGCTGGCAGAGACTTCAGATATGGAATTATATAACATAAAAGATAACAATATTTAAAATATTTAAAGACATAAAAGAAAAACTTAAAAATATGGGGAAATAACAAGTGATAATAAGTACTACAAAGCAGATTTGTGAAAAGGAAAAAAGAAATAAAAATTTTATAACTAAAAACTTGGTGGCTGGATTAAACAGCAGAATAAACACAGCTGAAGAAAGAATCAGGAAACACGAAGATAGAGCTGAAGATGTCTAGAATACAGTCCATTTCTGGTGAAAAATATAAAAGAGGCATGGGAAGGTGAGAAAGTCTACTAACACTACTCATCAGAGCTTCTAAAAGAGATAATAAAAAGATTGAAGGAGAAATATTTTAAGTATACAGACAAGAGTTTCACAGAATTGATCAAAAATGCTAATTCCCAAATCCAGGAAGACCCATGATACCAAACAGGATAGTCAAAAAGAAACCGCCATCTAGGCAACATCATAGTAAAACGATAACTATACAAAACACTAAGGAAATAGAGAAGACCTCTAATGGCAGTCAAAAAGAAAGATAAATCACCTACAGAAGTACAGCTTAGGCAGACTCATAGCAGACTTCTCAAACAAGTGACAAAAGACAGAAAATAATAAAATTATATCGTCAATGTACAGGGAGAAAACATCTTTCAAACTCAAATTTTCACCAATTGTTTTACCCAGTAAAACTATCATTAGAAAAGACAAAAACTGAGAGACAGACCCTTTCTAAAAGAAATTTCAAAAAATATACATGTGGTAGGGGCGCCTGGGTGGCTCAATCAGTTGAGCATCTGCCTTCGGCTCAGATCATGATCCCAGGGTCCTGGAATCAAGCCAGGCATTGGGCTCCCTGCTTGGCAGGGCGCCTGCTTCTCCTTCTCACTCTCTCTCTGTGCTTGCTTCTTCTCTCTCTTAAATAATTAAAATCTTTAATGTATATATATATATATATATATATACACATATACGTATATATGTACATGTGTATATATATGTGTGTGTGTGTGTGTGTGTGTGTATATGTTTGGTGGGAACAGAATGATCCCAAGTTAAAGTTCTGAAGAATAAAGACTAAAGACACTGGTAAATATGTGAGCAAATTAAATACTGGTTATTAATTATAGAAAAAAAGTATTATAATAATGCGAAATTTGTGGCGGAAATAAAATAGAAACTAAATAACTCAGTTTATAAGGATTTTCTGTCACTTGGGAAAGAGCACACATGATGATTAAACTTTAGACTTTGCTAAAAATATGTATGTCAAAGTACCTATGGTAATTCCTAAGAGGTATATTCATAGAGTATAACTTTTATTCAAGTAGAGAATGGAACAAGAACAAGAGGGGGTAGGTATATAACTAGAATAAAGTCAAGAAAGAAAACCACAAGTAAAAAAAAATTGAAAAAATAGCAAACAAACAGCATAAATAAATCCAAATATATGAGTAGTTACAATAAATGTAAATAGGTGAAACTCTCAGGTTAAAAGGCAAACATTGTCAAACCATATTTTTTTAAAGAAGTGAAATCCAACCATATCCTATTTAGAAAATATTCCAAAAACATAAGGATATAGAAAAGTTACAAGACAACTGATAGAAAAAGATATGTTAAGCAAATACTTGACCAAAAGAAAGCAGATATAAGGTAAAAAGAATTATTTAAAAAGCAATACCATTTATATTAACACCAAAAAATGAATTATATTGGTATAAATCTAATAAGACATGTACAAAATCTATATGAGGAAAACTATAAAACTCTAATGAAAGAAATCAAATAAGTTAAATAGAGGTATTCCATGTTCATGGATAGGAAGACTCAATATTGTTAAGATGTTAGTTCTTCCTCTTTTGATCTATACAGTCAGTGCAATCCCAATCAAAATCCCAACAAATTATTTTGTAGGTACCAACTATCTGGAAAATTTGTATGGAGAGGCAAAAAGTCCAGAATAACTAGCTCAAGATTGAGGGAGAAGATCAAGAAGACTGAAGAAGCTTGAAGAATCACTATAAAGCTACAGTGTTAAGACAATGTGGTTATTAGTGAAAGATAAATAGACCAAAGGAACAGAACAGAGAGCCCTGAGACCCACACAAATATAGTCAACTGATCTTTGACAAAAGAGCAGAGGCAATTCAACGGAGGATAGACGTTTTAACAAATAGTCCTAAGATATGCAAAAAAAAAAAAAAAGAATCCAGACACGGACTTTACACCTTTCACAAAGATTAACTCCTTGGATCATTGATCTATATAGAAAACACAAAACTGTAAACTCCTAAAAAGATAACACAGGAGAAAATCAGGATGACCTTGAGTTCAATGATGACATTTCAGATATAACATCAGAAGTACAATTCATGAAAAAAAAAAATTGATACCCTGGACTTCACTAAAATTAAAGACTTCTGCTCTGTGATAAACTGTTCAGACAATGAAAAGACAAGCCACAGACTAGAGAAAATATTTGCAAAACACATTCTGGTAAAGGTCTAGCATTCAAAGTATACAAAATTTTGTATACTTAAAACTCAACAATAAGAAGACAATGAACATAATTTTTTAAATGAGCAAAAGACCAGAATGAACAATTCACCAAAGAAAATGGACAGATGGCAAATATGTGCAAAGATCTTCAACTTCTGTTACAAGCTGAATTGTGCCCCCATTCATGTTAAAATCCAAACACCCAGTACCTCAGAATGTGACTGTATTTGGAGACAAGGCCTTTAAAGTGGCAATTAAGTTAAAATCAAATGAAATAGGTCAGCCCTAATCCAAGATGACTGGTGTCCTTAAGAGGTTAGACACCTAAAAGAGATTAAGACACAGACACATACAGAGGGAAAGACTTTGTTAAGAAATGGGAAGAAGATCCCCAACTACAAGGCAAGGCAAGAGCCTTAGAAGAAACCCACCCTGCTAACACCTTGATCCTGGACTTTTAGCTTCCAGAATTTTGAGAAAGTAATTCCTTTGTTTAAGCCACACCATCCCTGGTACTTTGTTATGCTAGCTGTGGCAAACTAATATGACATTACATACATCATCAGGGAATTTCAAATGGAAACAATGAGATACTGCTACACATCTATCAGAATGGTGAAAATTCACAGGCCATGAAATTAATCTCAACAAATATTTAAGGACTAGTTATACAAATCACTCTTACACAGATGGTTATCCTATGGAAAAAAATGAAATTAGACCCTCACTATACACAAAATCAATTCCAGGTGAATTGATAAATATGAAAAGCAAAAATACAAAACAAAACTTCTAGAAAGCAATATAGGAAAATATCTGTGTGAGGTCTGTTTTAGGAAAAGATTTCCTAAGATAAAACATGGAAAACATAGTGGTTTGCTTTTTTTTTTTTTAAGATTTTATTTATTTGTCAGAGAGAGAAAGAGAGAGAGAGGCAGGCAGAGAGAGAAGCAGGCTCCCCGCTGAGCAAGTAACCTGATGCAGAACTCAATCCCAGGACCCTGGGATCATGACCTGAGCCGAAGGCGGACGCTTAACGAACTGAGCCACCCAGGTGTCCCAGGGGTTTGCTATTTTGACTACTTAAAATTTTTAAATATCTGCTTATCCAAAGACACCAAATGGGTGGTGGGGGTGGGGAGAGGCAAAAGACAAGTCAAAAACCAGGCAAGCAAGAGAGTCACAACACACAGACTGGCAATAAGTATTAGTGTCCAAAATATATACAGAAACCTACAAATTAGTAAGACAAACCAACCAAAAGAAAAACAGGCAAGAGACTTAAACATGTATGTCACAGAAAATGCATATGATAGATCAACATGAAAAAAATGAGGCTCAACCTCATTTATAATCTGGAAAATGCAAATTAAAACCACGAGATACATTTTAAATCCATCAGATGGGCAAAGACTTCTAAATCAAACAGGACTAGTGTTGGTGAGATAAGGGGCTGCAGAGTCTCTCATCCCCTGCTCGTGGGCACGGGCCCTGCAAACAGTCTGCCACTACCTAGGAAGGCTGAAGATCTGCATGGCCCATGCCTCGCAACCCTGGAGAAACTTTGGCAAATGTGTGCAACGGTCTAGTTTGTAATAGTAAAAAAACAAATATAATACAAATACCCATCAAGTATAGAATGAATAATATATTTTACTGGAACACTAACAGAACAGCCAACGACAATTAAACATATACACATTTTATAATATATGTTATTTATTCATATATCTTTATATAGGTGATAAAGATATCTTAAAAATCAAGGGAATAATTAACATAAAATTCAAGGCTCATAATCTGAGGATTACTGAGGACTACTGTTCAGGTCATCTGCAGCAAGGGGGCACGTAACAGATGTTTGCTTTATCATTACGTGAGATATATAAAGGCATTTACATACTCTTTTGTATACACATATACTTCACAATAAAAAATTTTTTGATAAATAAAAGCAAAGGAATAATTATTAGGAACATAAAACTGTGTAAACCTACCAGGATAAGAATGATTCTGTTTATTCGAAGAAATTTCAGAGAGAGTATCCAGGGAATCCGTTACCCTGTGAATAGAACAAACCTAATTAGCAAACCTCATCAGAAGTAGCAGGTCTTCAGATTTAAGCCTGGCTCTTAAGTGAGGTTTTCACACTGATGGTTATTTCTTATTTCACCTACTCAACAAACATCTATTGAGCATCCGCTGGGAGCCAGGAATGAACTTCAAGCTAGCGGAGAAGACAGGTAATAACAAAACCAAGAGAGCCCTGTTATCTAAGGGTGAGCAGTGCAGAAAAAGGCAACTTAACATAAATTCACTTAAAATAGGGACCTGACTTTATTTCTTTGGAACTTTATCTTCAAAGATGAAACTAAAAAAATCTGAAATTTGTTTTATGTTAAATTTAAATGTTCGATCAGAATTATAAAAACATCACATTTTTAAATTAAAAAAAAAAAAGGATACTGACTCAGTCTGTGTATGCATGTGATTTTCTGATAAAATTGCATGGCTAAATACAATTCAACATCCTTTACTTTGTATTTGACTCTCAGTACAACCATAAAGGTAACTTTCCTGACAGGTCTGTCTGTATTTTTTAATATTCAAATCATTCTTCACTGTTTAAAAGCCAATGCTCACAGTCTCATTTTCTTTCCGCTGTTTACTGACCTGACCCGCACAAAGCCTTCATTCTGCCAGCCTGCTTCCTGCAGGACACTTGGTCACCATCTAGAAATCCTGCAACTCTCGCAATGTCGGCAATTCCACCTCGCATTTCACGTGCGTGGTTTCTACGTGACACACACACTACGGCAATCAGTGAGAGACTGATGAACGCAACGAATAGGACTTGATGAAGAGGACAGATAATTAGGTGGTGATGGGTCGTTCAGAAGAACTTAATTCTAAAAGTGATCAGTTCATTAATAATAAGTACCTAATTGTGAGAACTAAGAATAAGAAGATTAATACTGTGCTGATGAAGACCACCTAGGCAAAAAAAATAGGTAAGTAGGTAGAGAGATAAGATTAGATCTAGTCCATAAGTTTTCTTGGAATTTCTGCAAGGAAATATTGGATGATTTAGATATTAGTAGAAGAAAAGGTACGACCTCAGTGAAAGCCGGGTGATAGCAGAAAGCTATCCAAGCGGAGGAAATAACGTGCAGATTCTCGGAGACGAGGCACATTTTTTTTTCCTAATGCAAAGGAGGGGGAAAAAAGACAACCACAATCTGGGAGGTGTGGGATTGTGATTGGTCACTACTTTATTAAGACTGTCCTCAAGCACTCCCCAGTTTAAAATTCTTTCTTCTTGAAGATCAGTGGTGTCTCAAGAGCTCTAAAGCTGGTTTAAATTAGAAATTCCTCAAAATCAGGGACCATGTCTGTTTTATTTGCTTATAGAATGCCTAGCACAGCACAAAGTGCTAAAAGACACTTAATAGTATTTGATGATGATGAATGAGACAATCAGAAGATGACAGGAAGACAGCTGAATCGAGACAGCAATTCATTTAGAGAGAGAGCCCTGTATCTTCTAAGAGGGGGATGCTTTTAAATGAATCACCTTAAAGAAGACTAAACAGAAGGCGAGAGGGGGAGAAAAAGGTGAAATCCATGCGTTCCATAAACAAAGCAAGAAAAAGAACATGAAACCATGAGAAAGAAAGTGGCTTCATAATATAAAAGGGGGGTAAGCTGTTTCAGCATAAAGAAACACTACACTAGATTTGGTCAGTATTTACTGTGCCTAAAATATGCCACACTGTGTCCTCTGGGTAATCAAACATAAAATGAAGAACCCCAGTCCTCACGACTGAGAGACAAATAAAACTTGTAAGAGACTGTAGCAATGTGTTAATGAAGATTTGTCCAAAGTAATAAGAGAATCCAGAAGACTGGGGACTCAGCATGGATTTTACCCTAAGTCAATCATCAATAAAGACATCGGTCCTAAAGAAAGTCAGCAACCTTCTTTTAATCATTACAGGGTACTGGTCAAGAACATACATTCAACTACCTGGGTTCAAATCCCCGCTTGGGAGCTGTGCACGCTTGCACAACTCACGTCACTTCCCTGTGCCTTACTTTCCCCACCTGTGAAACAGGGATAATTACAGGACCTGAGCCAGAGGGAGCTTCCCAGGTGTGAACAATCCATGTGGAGCGAGTAACCGTGCTGGCACACGGAAGGGCTGTGCACTGGCTAGTATCTGTTTCTTGATTTATAAAATGCCGACCACAAAACAGCAAACTGTCTAAAAGCAAGGGCTTAGGAAAAACAACAAAACAACAAATCTGGGCTGAGTCCAGCTCCATCGTTATCTAGTGTAAGATCAAAATAGGCCACTCCAAAACATCCGTTCTGGCATAAGGGTTATTTTGAGCTAAAGACATTTGAGAATCAAAAAAAAAAACAAAAAAAAATGCAGGAAGAGGCTTTCTCTGAACTCTCCTTATCTGCTCCCAAAAAAGAACCCTTTTGTGCTCTATCCGCTTGGCAGCAGCTTCACCAAGCAGGGAAGACTGACTCTTCTCACAGGTGAGGAGCTGGCAAGTTAACACCACACCCAGACAGACGTCACAAACTATCTTATCTCCCACCCAGTTGTCTTTCCTAAAAAGACAGTGGCCTTTTTCTCCCTCCTTTCTTCCTAGGAAGACGGTCCATAAACACTCCCATCGCACCACTTACATGGGTATTCACATCTCTCTGTGAGGCCCAGGTGCATGCAAATTTAAACGTAATAAATCTGTATGCCTTTTCTCCTGCTAATCTATCTGTTGTCAATTTAATTCACAGACAACACCCCTCAACTCCCTAATCAGCTACTGACCCAAGAGGGTAGAGGAAAGTTTTTTGCTCCCCTGTGATAACTACATGACTTTAGCTAAGTCACTTTATCTTTTTAAACTTTTCCTCACTGGCAAAATGGAACAATCGTAATCCCTTACAACTCACTGGGTTTGAGGGGGATTAATGAAATATGCTTCTGAAGTACACTGTACAGAGCCCACCACTTACTCAATGCTCAATAAATGTTTGTCGTAGTTATTGTTATTTTCCAGCTCACCTGACCCAGTACTTACTAGGATCAAATGAAACAACATTCAATGGAAGATACTTCGTAAACTGCAAAGCATTATATGTGTTCAATACTAGACTGTCATAAATGATGAGGAGAAAAGTATATCAAGTACAATCAAAGAAGAAGGAAATTAATGCAAAAATTATATGAAACTATTAAGAAACACCAAGCGAGGTGGAGGACGGATCTAAGAACTCTATAATCTGCCAGGAGGCCGTCACACAGCCTCGCTGGAAGGGAACTAGACGGGGCTCCGGGACGTGATGGAGATCCATTCTCGTGCATGTGATTACACCATATATGTTCCTTCCTATTTAAAGATCAGCATCCCTTTTCCCCTCCACTGAAGAGCACGCCAAGCCAACTTCTCTCAGCACATAAGTCATTTCACATAATGGTACCTGGAATTTCACGAGGACTTGTTTCTGCTCAACTTGTTTTTTTTAAACCCAGAGTGAGCCGGTGCGGAAGTGTACCATCTTAAGGAGAAACACCGAGGAGGTACATTATATATAAACCCTTAAAGCTTCACTTCCCCCGAAGATCTACTGCCTATCTATTTTTGAAAACTAAAGAAATCAGAGGAAAAAGCCATTTTGGTTCCATTAGGTTTGGAGGAGAATGAATGGGGTGCCTGCTGGCAGGAAATTTAATGTAGTTAGGATGTGACTGAAGCAATCAGAGAGCATTTTTACTTTTGTTTGCATGACAGATTAAGCTTGCTGCTCTCACTGTTCTTAGCAGCAAACGCCACTTCTAATAGCCTACACATACTCATAGGGTTTGCAAATGAGGAATAAAGGAGGGTTTTAAAATTGCAAATCCTCAGCAAAGCAAATTTAGCTTTCCATGAGCCTTCTCTCTGAAGAAGGTGGTTGGTTAACCCCTTGAAAGAAGACACGAGCTGTAGTCAGTGCGTGTCTTTCATATAAAATGAGGAACTCTAACTATAAACCATTGCAAATTACAAAAAGGCCTCGTGAATAAACATAAATTTCATTTTTCTCACCTTTGTACCCTGGATGGGGGAGCAAATATCCCATATCTTGGAGAGCAGCTAAAATACCGCACACCTCCAACTGAGCCATCATTCTTGCCATGGGGTCTCTCAAGCTCTATACCGTACCAATATCCTGGAACAAGAACACCGGATCTTAAAAAGCATCTGCATTTTGCCCAAAATGGTTCTGCTATTATACAAACCCAAAGCCCGAATGGCTTCCCATTTTCACAAAATGAACAAAATGATGGAAAAGCACCATGATCATTGAGCTTTCAAATGATAAAATTTGAAAATTCGAAAAAATGAACAGGAAAAACATTTTACAAAGCGCAATTACAGAGTTGTCCACTAAAGGAGAGAGAGAAAATACACAAATTCGGCACGAGTTAGCTATTATGCAAGTAGTGTTATGACCACAGTCTATCTACACGCTATAATGAGAAAGAAACTGTCCTTGACTCAGTGATGCGGCGTGTTTCAGTGAGAAGCACAACACAATACTGAGGTGTATGAATCGTAAAGTGCACGTGCAGTCTTTTCCTTTCACTCCCCAACATTCCGACATCACAAACGGTTCTTAATTTAAGGAAGGACAAAAGTAATATGGAAAATATGATTAGACTTCATGGGGACTCTTCTTTTTTCTCTTTTTGTTTCCCCACCCAGGATAAAAAGAAAAATCATAATAGTTAACCTTAGTGAAAAGATTTAGATTAGCTAGGAGGAAGAATTTTCTAAAAGGCTTATTTTAAGTATGTGAAGGGGCCCACTCTGAGGAAAATAATAGGACTTCCTTCTCCAGAGGGCCAAATTAAAGCAGTGAGGTTGCTTTTACTGTGGTGAGAATTAGGTAAATGGACATATACTCCTAGTCTAAGTATATACATACATACTCGTAGAATAAGGGTTCTCAAATTGAGGGTACCTCAAGACCAGTTAAAAGTGTCTAATGATCCATTCGTGTTTATTTAAAAGGAGAATACAGTAGTAATTGCATCTGGTCACTTACAATCAGTATCAAATAAAAAAATAAGAATTTAGATATTGAGAAACTTACTGCAAATTCCAAAATACAAAAATATCATTACTTCCAGATTACTAATTCAAAGAGTCTATATAACCTCAAAAATGGCAACCTAGAAGTTGGTGTCTTTTTCTCTTATGTTCAAAAAGATGGCATTTGAGCCCATTTCTCGATACTTTTGCACTGAGAAGATTAATGCATGACCACAGTCTCCTATACTTCAACAGTGTACGAGTACAGGGTAACGTAGACAAACTTACTTCTTAGCCATAGCAATGCTCTGGAAGAGGTCATCACGTATCGGAATGTTATTAACCAAGGTTGTATGGTTGCCATTTTTACTTCTGAGCGCCACAGTTACACTGTTCAGTGTTACAACACACCATATAACGGCACCATGTTTACCATATGACTCTTGAAGAAGTGTAACATCACACAGAAAGACGTGACAAGTGTTAACAATTGTGACTACACCTTGTATCACTTCCCATTTAAGTGGTAATTTTTTTCGATAAAAAGGCTAAAGAGGCTAAAAATGACCTCCTGCAGATCTAGATCTTATAATCTAAAAAGCTTCACTTCATTAGCACTGTTCTCTAGAACTGACTGATCTAAATTTTGATGCCACAAGACATGCATGCT
Organism: Ursus maritimus; assembly: GCF_017311325.1. Taxonomy (NCBI): domain Eukaryota; kingdom Metazoa; phylum Chordata; class Mammalia; order Carnivora; family Ursidae; genus Ursus; species Ursus maritimus. The sequence goes on along the minus strand of NW_024426774.1, from coordinate 22,614,480 downwards.
ACTACTTTCTAAAAGGACAGAAAGACTTTAACAGAAAAGTTTCCAACTTCCTGTTTGCTTATGACCACCCAAATTTCTAAATGCTTAACCTCAGGAATTAAAAAATTCAAAGTCAACCTAAAACAATGAATTCTATCCAGTGAATGAAACCGCTCTAACCTTGTTTAATATAGAGAAAGGGAACTCAAAAGACATGGAGATTGTGAAAAATACCCTAGCTTTGGGATTCTTAAGTTTTTATTTGAGAACTATATTAAGACTATCCTAACTCATCTCAATTACTACCTGGAGACCTGTGAGAGCCATGAATTATACAACACACAGCCCAACTCAAATCAATTAGTTGGATTGCAATTATAAGTGGTATAATGAAACAAGACCGTGCTGGGAGACAATTCTCCATGGCTCACTCATGTTTCTGCATGTCTTATGAACAGAGGCGCTGACTGTCTTTTCATGGATGTCTGCACAGAGGACAGCCTGGGAGGACAGAGACAGAGTGCAGGCGGCAGGCCCTGCACAAAATACAGGCATGCGTGTTGTCTAATATAAAGGTTCAGATTCCTTAAGCTCAGGGCTCTTCTCCTGCGGCATAAACCACTGGGTATGCAGGTGTCGCCCCCCAGGAACTGGGGCTCAGGGAGCGAGTGCAAGAAAATGCTGACCCTCTGCTTCTGCCACTGCTGGGACCATGGAAGTCCTGTCTCTGAATCAGGAGCCTAACATCTTCCATCCAGATCTATGAAACTGTGGCAATCTAACTTGTCAGCTTACACACGCAGGGTAAAATCTCAGATCCTTCACAGTTCTTGACAGAATACTACAAATTTAAAATCAATGTTCTGGGTAACCTTTTCTTAAAATGCTGCAATGCCACCATGTGTCAAAATAGCATATTGCCATTTAAAATACACAAACATGGTTTCATTCAACTGGCTTCTATGTTTGAAATTAAAATCACTGAAAATGCAAAAGAAAGCTAATCTTTACTTTTGGAAACACAATATTAAGTCTAGATTGGAATGAATATGTAAATACACAAACATGTATTTTTAAGGTCCCAGGGTACACAGAATCTTTTTCATTTTCCCTCGAACTTGTTTGTTGGCTTTTCTTTCCAAGCCATTCAGATAAAAGCTATGTGCTGTGAACTCATTTTAAGAATATCCTTAGCAATTTACCCAAAGGACACAAAACTACTGATTCGAAGGGGCATGTGCACCCCAGTGTTTATAGTAGCATTATCAACAATAGCCAAACTACGGAAAGAGCCCAAGTGTCTATCAGCTGATGCACGCTTAAAGAAGATGTGGTATAAATCCCCTGGAATATTACTCAGCCATCAAAAAGAATGACATCTTGCCATTTGCAATGACGTGGATGGAGCTAGAGTGTATTATGCTAAGTGAAATAGTCAGAGAAAGACAAATATCATATGATTTCACCTGTATGTGGAATTTAAGAAACAAAAGAGATGAATATAGGGGAAGGGAAGGAAAAAAAGGGAGAGAGGGAAGCAAACCATAAGAGACTTTTAACTATCGAGAGCAAACTGAGGGCTGCTGGAGGGAGGTTGGTGGAGGATGGGCTAGATGAGTGAGGGAGATTAAAGGAGGACACTCTTGATGAGCACTGGGTGCTACATGCAAGTGATGAATCACTGATGTCTATACCTGAAACGAATTTTACCATATATGTCAACTAGAATTTAAATAAAAACTTGAAATTTAAAAAAAAATAATATCCGTAGCCAAAATCTAATCCTGCTATTTTCTCTCTGTTATTGAGCACACTTGGCAATCAGTGAGAGTGAAGCTGGAGAACAAAAACAAATTTTAACATTAGACAATTTAAAACACAACTGGCAGGAACACCTCACGGGCAACAGTCAGCCTGAGTCCGGTCAGGGTTTCCATCACTGTTTCCCCTCGCCAGTGCCACAGCTAACCAACACCCACAAGAACCCTTCATCAAGAACTCCCTAGCATTACCTTTCACCGACCTGTAAAATTTTAAACCTTCTGTATTCTACAGTGTTCAAACTGAGCAAAGAATATACAGACAGTTACCTGGAGCGAAGTTTGTTGTCCCAAAGAACTTGACGGTGCCGATTCTCTGGCCTACCACCAGTACTCTATCTCCGAGGTGGGGCTCGCCTGCACAGCGGCTGTTACTTGCTACAGACGCTCCTGAGGAACTCAAACCTGTTTAATCGGTTGGTGGGGGAAGGGGAAAGGGCAGGAAAAGAGAAGGGAAAAAAAGCAAAGGGGGGAAAAAAAAAACCCTCAAAAAGTATATTAGCCAAACTTAATCAGCACGTGTTCTAACCAGTCTAGCTGAGAGACTTCCGTGTATGACACCTTTCCTGATACACATCACCTAGAACTGTGGTTCTCACACGTGAGGTCAAGTTATTCCACGAAACCGTGAAGGGTTTCCCGAAAAAATTATTGCCACGAGAACCTGGCACGCATGGTTCCTGGAAAGTATTGATTCTATCCAGATTGCCCGGGGCATGCTCTGCTAGAACTGAGGCCAACACACTTTTTCTGTAAAGGGCCAGAGAGTGTATTTGGGGCAATGCAGGCCACACATCTCTACCGTAACTCCTCAGCTCTGCAACCACAGCACAAGAACACGCATACACAAAATAGGCATGGCGTGCTCCAGGAAACTTCACAGAAACAGGTGGCAGGCATGGCGTGCTCCAGGAAACTTCACAGAAACAGGTGGCAGGTTGGATTCGGCCCATGGGCTGTACTGTACCAATCCCTGGTCTGCTAAAGTGCTGGACTCAGAGTTGTTCATCGGGACCCAGCGTGAATTATACGTACAGGAAGGTGACCTGAACGTGAAAATTGCTGTAAATTTCCAGTTAGCTCTAACTGATTTCCTTATTAGGACCAAACCACTCCTCCTCACCTTGATTCAAACCTAAACCCTGAAAAGCCCACTATTAAATATCAGAAGTCCTAGAGAAATACTGTCTAGAAAGCTGTTCAATTATAACAGAGAAGTGGGCCCTTGAGGCTTCTGCCATCAGTCCATAGACAGACTTGAATCGCTATCATCGGGGAAGGTAAAGAAGCCTCTGTGAGGGCAGGGGACAGAGGATAAGTCACACCGCCAACAGGAGAGAAACTAAAGCCATGGCAACAAGTGAGGAACATAAACCCAGACAGAAGGCAGGTGTGGATAAAGTGCTACAGGCCCTCACGATAACTAGTATTTCCAATGCACTTCACAGTTTACAAAGTGCTTTCCATAGAATGGTAACGATAGACAAGATACAAACTCAGGAGTTAAACTGAGACACGGTGTTCACAGGTAGTCAATGGCACACCCGGATTCGAGCCCGGGCCCTATGACCACGAGTCCTCAGGCGGGTCCCCAGGCTATGTAACAGACCAAGGACAGCGTGTTCGACCACTGATACGATGACGCTGAGGACACACACCCCCTCCCCTACCTCTGCCATCCCCTCATCTGTTCTTCCTTCTCCTCTTTATCCTCACTTCCCAATATGTCCGCAGCCCTCAAACGCAAATCTGTGGAGAAAGTGGAGTATCTACTCACTCTAGAAAAGCATCCTAAGGAAATGTCTCTGAGGTCATGGACTTTGTCACGGTCTCCCATGCTCCCTCCCTCCCCTCCTAAAAGGTCTTCTTGCTCACCCTCATGGACCAGTCTCTTCATTGACTACTAGCTAAGCCTACATCAGGCTTAAATTTATGAAGAGGGGAAAAGGTTAAATATGTAGGTACACTAGAACCACTTCGTGTGGAAAGTTAAACAGGTACTTCCGTACCCACATATACATTTTAAAATCAAGTAAATGTCAGAAGCCCACATTCCGAGCAAAGGAGGTCTTGCAAAGTGAATAAGGTGAGGACAAGCAGGATGGCAACAGCCCTGTCCTGGTGCCTCTGCTCGGGAGGCTAGACAGAAACTGCTCGCAGGGGAAGAGGCACCTACTCTGAAATACAAGTTCCAAGTCAACAATTTCAGGCAAAACTCCTAGCTTCTGTGCTTTTAGAGTCCCAGCCTGTAGGCTTAGTACATCGATGCTATTGCCGAGGGCTCCTCCCCATCACGGGACAGTAAGTACTTTAAAGAGGAAAACAATCCCGTCATGAACATTTTCTATAATAAAATATTGCCTCAGTACGACTGTTAAAAGTATGTGAAAGAGAATCTGGTCATTATTATGAGGCTCACTGAAAACAATTTGTGCCAAAACAGTTTCATCTCCTTTGTGGACAAGTGTGCCCCGTAGCTAAATACGTGAACAGCAGTGTGTCCACAGGTGCTGATTCCGGCAGGAGTCTGCTATGAAGCACTTCCTTTTTTTTTTTTCTTTTTTTAAGATTTTATCTATTTATTTGACAGAGAGAGAGACAGCCAGCGAGAGAGGGAACACAAGCAGGGGGAGTGGGAGAGGGAGAAGCAGGCTCATAGCGGAGGAGCCTGACGTGGGGCTCGATCCCATCATGCCGGGATCACGCCCTGAGCCGAAGGCAGACGCTTAACGACTGCGCCACCCAGGTGCCCCAGTGAAGCACCTTCTATATCCTTACACATAACTGGAGAAATGTGGACTGAACCAGGTTATGCAGGACTCACCACATCCCAGCGAGTTACCATCACCCACCTGTCAGGAGAGCCACTGAGCCTCTCCTACCTAGCATTAAGCAAGGACCTGAACTTTAAATGTGAAGACGACACAACGGTATGTGGGAAATCTAGATTCAAGGTGTAAGCAACAAAATGCAGAGGGATGAGACCTCTAACGTTCAACTAAATGAGAATCCAGGTCAAGTCCTACGTGGAGCAGCAACATGAAGGGCCCCGGCAGGAGGCTCTGTACTCGTGCCCACGGGCAACAGTTCAGCTCTCTACGGGCTGGCCGTGAGGGGTCTGGAGACCCGGGAGCAGGAGGAAGAGTGGAAGGTACCTGGGATGGAGGCAAACCATATCAACAGCAGAGCAAGCAGCGGACAGACCTCAGGCTCAAGCCCAGGAGTGCCACTTAGAAACTGCCGCCAGGCACCAATGACTTACCTCCCTAAGCCTCGGGTCCCTCACTCATACAATGAGGATGAGAATAATAGTACCTACCCACAGGTTTGTTTTGAGAATTAAGTGAAATAAGGTAGGTAAGTGCTTAAATAGAACCTGAAATAATAAGTGTACAATACATGTTAGTTATTATTGGGTCTAGATTAGAAAAGAGAGGAAAAAAGGTAATAACCGTATGGCTTCCACATATCTGAGGATCTATCATAAGGTCCTAAAATGAACCTTAAAGGGTCAGAGGCGTCACATGCACGTGGAAGAGAAGAAGTCAGTCCAGACAAGGAACACGGCAGGACCATGGGGTGGAAGGCAGGGAGACCGAGGACACTCACGAGGGGGGAGGGGCACGGGAAAGACAGAAGAGTACAAGTAGTTCAATCTGACTGAAGTAAAAGTTTCCTTCTACACATTTAAAAAGAGCAAATCTACTTACAAACGAACCAAGATAAAAAACACCAAGAAAGCCTGGTTGAAAAAGCCATAGATACCAGCACTGGCTCTAGAGGAGACGGACGGGCTTTTGCTCATTGTCTTCTTGTTAGTGCTGCGTGCGTTCAGTTTCTTGGGGCAGCTCGGTTTGTGTTCCAGAGACGACGTGGAGGAGGAGCTGCTGAGGGATCCAAGCAGGGTCCCTAAAACAGGTAAAGGAAAAGGACATATTGAAGGGTGCACAGTAAGAAGTGAACCAATAAGGTGCCTTTCCAGGTAAATCCCTCTGAAACCCTCCATTGAGCTTTCTCAGTTGTGGATTATCTAGTGTTGAATTAAACGCCTGGTTTCATCCAGCTGCACCGTACTTCTAGAGACAAGACTTTACAACTCGAGCGACTGTACTGTAAGGATTCACGCTGCGTGAGGACTCTCACAGGAGAGCACCGTCACATGTGAGTTCACTGAAACCGACTACCTCCCATTCTCCCCACGCTCCCTCTCACCTCCCACTTTAGATGGCTTAGTAGAATCCAATCTTATTTACACTTAAAAATTCTACTAACTTGCTTTAAGGTGAAAAAGGGTAGTATTACAATATTCTGTGTTAACCTGAAGGCGAGCAGGAATACTCCTGAATGTGCTGTTCATGCTCTCTTCACCCAATGATTTGATAGCTGAAGCAACTTTGACATTTCCATCAAGCCCTCTACCACTGTGGAGTTTCCTTTCAGCCTCCTGTTCCATTAGCCTGGTAGCTCTCTACTTTAAGTGTACACAGAGGCACCACACAGCATTCCATACCGAAACCACGTACACACTTTACGATGAGCTGCTTCAGGTATTTCCAAGGATAATTTTTTCCTGCAATGATTGTTCTCTCAAAAACGTGAAAACTTAGCCCCCATATAAGCTTTATCACTATAATATTATTTTAAAGTTCCATCAGTAAATTAAATTTTTAGAGTGGAAGTTATAAAATTATTTTACCATCTTTCTCTGTTGCGGGTTTCGGTTCTTCCCCAGGAGGCAATGAAAGCGTTGATTCAGAAGCGCTATCTTTTTTTGAAGTCATTAAGCCTAGCACATAGAAACAAAACACTTTTAGCAAGAAAGAACTTCAACATTAAACATACCAATGTACTTGCTGTTTTAAAGTACAGACATCCCTCATCATCTAAATCTTCTCCACTTCCGGAAACATGCTGGATAGTAAATTCACAGACTGCAGGGGCCGATCGACTATTTCATTACGTGAAGGGGGGGCGGAGAATGCATTCTTAGCCCCTCTGAAAACCTCAATCGATTTCCTCAAATACCACCAAGTCTCTTTTAGACCTGTTTAACAATCCGCTACGGAATTCTAAATACTATAAAACAGTTCAAGCCCAGCTACCTCGTTGTCCAACACTCCGCACACTCACTAGTGTGTCTGCACAATGCCAGCAGGTAGAGCGAAGCCCACGCAGAGCAAGGACGACCGCCGTACACGCACGAGGACTTGCACACAACGTACAGATTTCACTCTTGTGTATGCAAATCAGTGACAGATTTTCTACTTGGAGAGTGAATTCTGGGTAAAAATTTTTTTGCAAACCATTGAAGCCACTCATCATGAAAGTGAACGTCAGACAGGAAGAAGCCCCACACTCTCTGCCTTTGGCGCTGTGACAATGATGGCCCCGCTATCACCACACCCAAGTGTCACAGACAGACTCACTTTAAAAAAGATGTGGAGAAAGGGGATCCCTCTTACACTGTTGGTGGGAATGCAAGTTGGTACAGCCACTTTGGAAAACAGTGTGCAGGTCCCTTAAAAAGTTAAAAATAGAGCCATCCTATGATCCAGCAATTGCACTCCTGGGTATTTACCCCAAAGATACAGACGTAGTGAAGAGAAGGGCCATATGCACCTCAATGTTCATAGCAGCATTGTCCACAATAGCTAAATTGTGGAAGGAGCCGAGATGCCCTTCAACAGATGACTGGATTATGAAGTTGTGGTCCATATATACAATGGAATATTACTCAGCCATTAGAAAGAACGATTACAGAACATTTGCAGCAACATGGATGGGACTGGAGATTATGCTAAGTGAAATAAGTCAAGCAGAGAAAGACAATTATCATATGGTTTCACTCATTTATGGATCATAGAAATAGCAGAAAGATCGGTAGGAGAAGGAAGGGAAGAATGAAGGGGGGTAAACAGAAGGGGGTATGAACCATGAGAGACTATGGACTCTGGGAAACAAACTGAGGGCTTCAGAGGGGAAGGGGGTGGGGGATTGGGATAGGCCAGTGATGGGTAGTAAGGAGGGCACATATTGCATGGAGCACTGGGTGTTATACGCAAATAATGAATCATGGAACATTACATCAAAAACTAAGGATGTACTGTATGGCGACTAACATAACATAATAAAAAATTATTATAAAAATAAATAAAGAAAAGGCCCACGAATAATCCTTTGCCTTATGAAGACTTCTGTTTCCATTCTACAGAACCAAATTATTTAAATAGAAAACCTAATGGACTCCACCCAGTTTTAAATTCCATCAAGCACCCATTTCAATTCTTTCCGCTTTGGAAGCATCTGAGTGAAGGACTACACCTGGCACTGTGAGCATCACCAGCGTGAACGAGACATGGCCCCAGCCCAAAAGGAGCACCTTTTCAATGCAGAATGGTAGAATGATGTGAGCACAAATAACGAAAATATGAGGAGATTTACTGATAAGCATTAACATAGAGGAAAGAGACAATAATTGTGTTTACAAAGATAAATTAATGCCTCATCAAGGAGATCACATTCTGAGATAGGTCTTGAAGGACAGGTAAGACTTCCAGGGGCGCCTGGGGGGCTCAGTCAGTTAAGCATCTGCCTCCAGTGCAGGTCATGACCTCAGGGTCCTAGGATCAAGCCTCTCATTTGGCTCCCAGCTCAGCAGAGAGTCTGTTTCTCCCTCTCCCTCTGCCCCCCACCTTGCCATGGTCTCTCTCTCTCTTTCTCAAATAAATAAATAAAATCTTTAAAAAAGAAAAGAAAAGACATCTTCCATAGCATACTGGAGGTGTAGCCAGGAAGAACTGAAGGTAGGCATTCTAGATGGACAAAAAGAAAAGAAAAATCTTAAGGACAAGGTCAGAGACAGATGCATAGCATGGCTGGAATAAAGAGTACTTTTGGGATGTGGGAGAAATAAGACTGAATAGACAGGTCAGAGTGAAATCTCAGAGGAGGACAGTGTCAGATAAGGACCTGGTCCTCTTGTGGAAGGAATGGGCCTCTGATGGACTTGGTGAAGGAGGGCTGGCATGAACAGAGGGGGTAATAACATCACCCTGACAACAAAGTTTACAAGGAAGAGAGAGGGGCAGAGGCAGGAAGCACAGACCAGGGAGAAGTTCTTACAATAGGCGGAATGAGGGCCAGAAGGACAACAGCAGGAATNNCCGAGGGGTGGGTAAGAGAGACTCTGTGAAGGCACCCCACAGAGTGCATTTTTTATTTTTCAGTTATTTTTCATTTAACATGTCCATTTGGTTCCTTATTTGAATTTTTTAATTGAGTCACTGGAGATTCACATGCAGTTGTATAAAGTAATACAGGGAAATCTCTTGCACACTTTGCCCAATTACCCCAAAGGTAATTTTTTACATAATTATAGTATAATCCCACAAGCAGGATGCCAACATTGATACAATCCACCAATCTTATGTCGCCCCAGTTTTAACCAAACTCCTCTGTGCGTCCATGCACACGTGCGTACGCACCCACACATCATTTGGTTCTTTTTTATATCCTCATTTCTCTGAACTTTCTTTCTGCTTGTTTCAAGAGTATTAACCTTAATTCTTAAAGCATGGTTAATGTATTATTTAAAATCTTTATCTGTGTCATGTCTGTGTCCTGTCAGTGTTGGCCACATTTAATTGTCTTTTTCCTTGAGAGATGTTGAGATTTTCCTGGCTTTTCTATTTTGAGCAATTTTGGATTGTATCCTGTACATTTTGAATATTATGTTGTGGGACTCTGGTTTTATTTAAGTCCTACGGAGAATGTTTATTGTTTTGTTTTCTTTTATGAAGGAGTCAACCCAATCCGGTTCAGGCTAGACATCCCTACCCAACTTCTGTACAATGTAGTTCCAATGTTAGTTCAGTTTACAAATTAGCATATGGATTCACTCATTTATGAAACATAAGACGTAGGAAGATCAGTAGGAGAAGAAAGGGAAGAATGAAGGGGGGGATAAAAAGAAGGGGGAATGAACCATGAGAGACTATGGACTCTGGGAAACAAACTGAGGGCTTTAGAGGGGAGGGGGGTGGGGGAATGGGATAGGCTGGTGATGGGTAGTAAGGAGGGCACGTATTGCATAGTGCACTGGGTGTTATACGCAAGTAATGAATCAGGGAACACTACATCAAAAACTTGGGATGTTCTGTATGGTGACTAACATAACATAATAAAAAAATTTTTATTAAAAAAAAAAATCCTTTTTGGGATCTTTCTCCTATGATGTGCCATCCAGTAGTGCCTGGGACCTGGGCAGTTGTTGACCCCAGAGACCAAAGCCTGTGTTCAGATCCACGCATGCGCCACTGGACCGCGACCCCAGGAGCTCACACCCAGCATCTTGAGATCACGTTCTTGAGCTTCCTCCTCTCCATGGTCTCCCTGCTACCTTCTTGCTCCCGGAGACATCCCTTCCTGGTATCTGGGCAGGATGCCTAGGGTTGTTTCCCTGTTCTGTCATACAGTCTCCCAGGATTGGCTCTGCCCGTGGGAACAAGCAGTGAAAAAACACAAGACAAACTACTGGGGATTCCATCCATGCTCTTGGGACCACAGTTTCTCTGGTCAGAGAGAGGGTTCCCCTCCCGTGGGGCTTCAGGTGCCTCGCCATCTACCGCTTCTGTTGCACCACGCAGGACTGCCCAGGGACAGGCACGGGAATGAACCAAAGGGGGAAAAAAGCTATCATAAAAAAGGGGACTTCCTCCATCTTCTATCTAGTAGGGGACCCCTCCCCTGATCCTTAGACCAGAAATAGAGGGCTTCTCTTTGGGCTTGCTTTCCATAATGGCTGTGAACTTCTGGGTTTCAGGTTAAAAGGATACCATTTACAATTGCAACAAAAAGTATGAAGTATCTAGAAACGGACCTAACAAAACTGGTACAAAAACAGCTGTAGAGAAAATTAGAAAATCTTATTGACATATTTTTAAGGGACCCAATTAAATAAAGCAATATTCCAAGCTTAGAGTGAACTGAACATTGGACATTGTAGACTGAACATTGTAAAGATGTCAGTTCTTCCCAAATTGACTTATAGTTTAAATGCAAAACCAATAAAGCTTTAGCAGATATTTTTTAAAGAAACTAAACAGCTTATTCTAAAATTTATATGGAAGTGTGATTTATAGCAATCCAAACAGGCAAGACACTGTTTAAGAATAAGGTAGGGAGCTTTCCTCTATAGCTATCCAGATTTATTGGTTAAAAACTATAGTAGTTAGGAAGTACAGACTGACACAGAGATACTCAAATAGCTCAATGGAAGAGAGCAGAAAGGCCAACCAATGCTTGGACAAAATCCTTGAATCACGGGAGAAAGCCTTTCTGCTTCAGCCACTGACAAGTTAGCGAGCACTTTCTGAGCACATATTTTGCCCCTATCTACTACTACAGTGAACACAAAAGTACAAAATACTCTGACGGTCCATTTCAAGGTTAAAATTTTGCTGAGAGGATAAGAGATCTGCACAAACGAAGCAATCAGAGGACGAGACCCAAACTAACAAATAATGTGAGTGCAGTGTGGATACAAGTGTACGATAAGGGTGGACAGAACGGAGACGTCAAAGGGATCTGGGTCCCCAGGGAAGTTTTCTTGGAAAAACAGCATCCAGATAAGCAGGTAAAGCACAGCGAGGGCCTCAAAAGGCCGAAATCAAATTGCTGCACTCAGAGAAATAGCATGAGACAAAGTATGGAGGGAAGAGTGAGGACAAGAACCCACAGTTCAGCTACGGAGGTCACCAGAGACCCCGTTATACACAGGAAGGACTCAGGCTGCCAGTTTAAAGAGTCAGGACTTCTGATTAAACAAGAAGTCACTGAAATCCTTGAGTAGGTGAGAAACATACATCTGGTTGCGTTTATAAGGATTTATTGGAGGTATAAAATCGAGCTTGGAGGTTAGATGAGGGGGTGATGAAGGTATGCAGGTGGTAAGAAAGAAAGAAAAGAAAGGAACAAGTGTAAAATAGTCTTGTCACGAATCAAAATCATAAACCATGCCTGACATTTAAAAACACGTAAGATGCAGATTTTATTGAATTCTAGTTCCAGAGTTACCTAACAAAAAAATGTGAAGCACACTAAATATAAGGCCTTCTGCAAAGGAAATTAAAAAAAACCCTGAAGAAGAGATTTAACTTTCTGGTTTGACCTACCAGTGTTTACTTTTGACGTTACATGAGTTACATCAATTTTGTGGGACCTGATGAAAGGCACAGTTTTTCCAGAAGTGTGTGCTATATTCTTCCTTCGATCTTTTGCTTTACTTATCTTTGAAAGAGGTGCAAAAATACCTAAGGGAGGAATGGAGAGCTTGAGTTAGTGTTAAGCAATTAAAAGCATTTCAAATAAAGGGGCAAGTATAACCAGTTGGCAATATAAATCTTTAGGTTCTCTTTTAGTGCCTACCAGGTGACCTGTANGGAAAGACAGGAAAAAAGTGATACACAGTACTTGCCCTCAGAGAGCTTACAATCCATCCGTCAAGACGAACAACACAGTAACTTCAGAATCACATAAAAGATGCATTATCAGGTATTAAGTGAAATTCAGGGAAAAGAGAAATTAGTGAAGGTAATAGTTTTCCATCATAGTAATTTCTGACTAAGCTATCGGCAATTGTAAATTTGTACAATCTTAGTGGGAGACAGAAATTCTAACCTAAGCCACTTAGTGGCATTAAATTATAAGAGGGGCGCCTGGGTGGCGCAGTCATTAAGCGTCTGCCTTCGGCTCAGGGCGTGATCCCAGCGTTATGGGATCAGCCCCACGTCAGGCTCCTCTGCTGGGAGCCTGCTTCTTCCTCTCCCACTCCCCCTGCTTGTGTTCCCTCTCTCGCTGGCTGTCTCTCTCTCTGTCAAATAAATAAAATAAATAAATAAATTATAAGAAAATAGAGATGTGCACAAAAGTTACAAAGTTACACTTGTATGGTAGAAAGAAAAGATAGATTTCCAGAGCCAAAACAATTTCTAGTTTACTACCAAGACCAAATTACACTTCTGGAAACTAATTATGAAAAAATAATCTAAATGGAAGGAGAAGACTGTATACCTGAGTATGTCATCTTCGCGATATTATTCTAAGTAGGAGAAAACAAACACGTGGCAACAGGATGAATGAATGAAGTATACCCCTGAACTGTTACATCACCATCAGTAAGTAAAACAATAAAAATTGTAAAAAAAATACACAAAAGTATGAAAATTAAATCAAGAAAATAAAAATGAAATTATATATATGATTATATTATGACTGTATCTGAGAAAAGTTTTATGTGTGGATATAATACAGTAAAAAACCGAAAACCAAAACATATTGATGAGAACAGATTACTCTCCAATTACCTTAGAAATTTGTCATTACTGTCATAATAATGTTGTTCAATGAATGGTTTTTTTCTTAATCTGAGGAAAGTTACATGGTTTTTCTTTCAAGGTCTTAATAGAAAATTTCCACACAATAGTATTCCACATAACATCTTAAAAAGTACATGTTTAATTCCATGGCTTTGAAAGATTTCTATAGCATATAAAACCCCACCTAATATAAGTTCTCATTCTTCCTGGTTTTTTTTTATGAAATAAATAATTTGGAAGAATCAAAACTAAATTTAGATCAATGACTGGCTACAACCAAAGCCCCAAGTATGTGCAGAATATGGGCTAAAGTTCTTAGTAACTCATGCTAATCAAAAAATCTGATGGGACTTTTCCTCAGATCTTGACATATAATCGTAAAGCTTAACTACAACAAACACAGAGGGAAGAACTATTTTTAAATAGAATAACACATTTCTAGAAACATGGCTTTTGTTTTACCACAACCCCTCCCAAAACTCCATCAAAATATTAGTAAGGAATAAAACAATATAAACTCTAAAGAAAAAAGAAAATGATAAAAAGGAGAAAAAAATACTAAAAGCTGCTACAGAGAGGAGGGAAAAAGTCAAACACGGAAGAAAGATTTTGCGACTTGCACACGGCAACACTGGAAGCTCAAGACAGTAGCTGACACACCAAGAGCCCAGGAGCCACATCCTGCCTGCCACCTCTTTTCAAGTCCTGCCAGCACCCACGTGTTTACACATGGTCTACAGCTGCTTCTTCACTACAAGAGGCTGCGTGGCCCTTGACGCCGAAAATACTTCCTCTGGCCTTTTACGGAAAAAGTTTGCCAAACTCCATCAGATGATGGAGTATCACCTTCTAAATACGAAGAGAATATGAGTTCCAGCCTGACATTCCCTGTCCATCAAACTATCCTAGGAAGGCTGAGGGTAGAAATAAACATAGTTTTAGAGTGGAAGGTTTCAAAAAATTTATCTCCTATGAGTCCTTTGTCAAAAAAACTACTAAAGGATGTGCTCCACCAAAACAAAGGAGTAAACCAAGAAATAAACTGAATTAGAATAATGAAGGCACCCAATCTTTCTCCTCAGAGTATAAAGTCAATAGAAAAAAAAAAAAAACTGGAAAACTGGAAAAATCAGAGGCACCTGGCTGACTCAGCCAGTAGAGCATGTGACTCTTAATCTCTGGGCTGTGAGTTCGAGCCCCATGTTGGATGTGGAGATTACTTAAAAATAAAAATCTTTTAGGGGCGCCTGGGTGACTTAGTCTGATAAGCATCTGCCTTCAGTTCAGGTCATAATCCCAGGGTCCTGGGATTGAACCTGGCATCGGGCTCCCTGCTCTGCTTCTCCCTCTGTCCCTCCCCACCCCTGACTTGTGCACACTCTCTCTCTCTCAAGTAAATAAAATCTTTAAAAAAAAAAAAAAAAAAACCTTTATTTAAAAAAATAAAAATTGGAAAAATCAAGAGACATTCATATACATGTATTATTTTCAAATATAAATATTAATATCAGAAGATACAACTAAAGAAGTTGAAATAGTTCTTGCCTCTAAAGGGCAGGACTCAGGGTCAGGGGAGGGCAAGCGAGGGAAGGATTTAACTGATGTTTTTAATAAATCTTATGATTTGACTTATGTATTCACCTTGGTAATTATTAAAAGACATAAAAATGGTACTGCCAAGTATTAAAATTTATTATAAAAATTTTCATAACTGCTAAAACTTAGAAGCAACCAAGATATCCTTTAGTAGATGAATGGGTAAATAAACTGTAGTACACCCAGACAATGGACTATTATTCAGTGCTAAAAAGATATGAGCTATCAAGCCATGAAAAGACATGGAGGAAACTTAAATGCAAATTACAAAGTGAAAGAAGCCAGTCTGAAGAGGCCGGGTTCGTATGGCAGAATTGTAACGATACGATATTCTGGAAAAGACAAAACTAAGAAGACAGTAAAAAGATCAGTGGCTTCTAGGGGCTGAGCGGGGAAGAGATTTATAGGCAGAGCACAGAGGATTCTCAGGGCAGTGACAATACTCTGTATGACACTGGAATGATAGAGACATGTCATTCAACACTTGTCCAAACCCACAAATGTCCACCACCAAGAGTGAACCCCAACGTAAACGATGGACTCTGGAATGATGATGAGTCAGTGTAGGTCTCTCTGTTTAAGAAATGTACCCTCCAGTGAAGGGACACTGATAGTGGGAGTGGCTCTGCATGCCTGGGAACAGGGGAGACACAGGAAATCTCTGTATCTTCCTCTCAATTTTGTTTTGAACCCAAGCTGCTCTAAAAAAAAAGTCTTAAAAATTATAAAATTTCTAGAATTGAAAAAATCTAGTATGTCTGAGAATAACAGATCAGTTGAACAACATAATCCTGAAAGAGACTATAGCATTTATAAGAAATTTGTAATAAAGGAAGCCCAACAAGCCAAAGGAAAAATGATAGAGAGAGGGGGGAAAGAATCTGTTGCTGAGAAGAGACAAATTCTTTGGCTTCTCCTTAGTCAGGGCAACTCTCATTTTTCCATAATCCAACACATGATCCTTGCCCCCAAAACTCGCCTTTAAGCATGCGAAAGGGACAGAAGCAGGGTCCTGGGGGCATCCGGCCTTGTCCGCATCAAGCATCCCTCTCCTTGGGATGATGATATTTGGGGGGCAACATGCATTCAGTTACAAGCTAAGCATTTCCCACGAATCAGATTTACATCTGCCCTGTGCGTTGCTAGGAGTTTTGATCCTTGCCCTCAGTCTGCTTCACAGCTGCCAAAATGAGCTAACAGAGGAAAACTAAAATCAAATTCTTACTTCCACACAATTACCCAAATACATTCCAAATGGGTTCAATAATTTAGTGTAAAAAATTAAAACATTCAAAAGAATAAAATATAGTTTTAAATTAATCCTTGGATTAGAAAGAACTATCTAAGCCTAAAAGCAATGTTAAGAAATTATAAAGAGAAAGTCTTTTAACTACATAAAGCTCTATGCCAAACGATACACATGAAGTTCAAAGGCAAATGACAAGGTGCGCAAAGTATCTGTGAACACTATAAAAGATTAATATCTTAAATATGTCTTTGTATCTCTAAAGTTTTTAAAAACACACTAATATCTCAATTATGTAATAAGCATGTAATACGAACAATTATTTCTCAGCAATTGCCAGGATAACACAAAAATACATATATTACAACAAAACATTTTAAGTGTTTTATTTCACCACAGAGAAATATGAATTCAAACATAGAAATTTTTACCCATCAAATTGGAAAGATTAAAGGAAATGGAGCCATTAAAAATCACATTTTCGAACAATATTTAATGAGTTGGAGAAAGTATAGTAGCATGTCAAGTAAAAATGCAAAATATATAGCTATATATAATCCAGATTTTGCAAAAAGAATTAAACAGAAGAAATATACAGGTAATTTTATTTTCTTCTTTTAACCTTTTTTATGTTTTTCAAACTTCATACAATAAATATTTTTATAAACAAAAAAATTAATAGACAAAAACTGATGCTCCGTTTTAAGTGGCTGACAAAAGGAAACGGGTGATCTTGATAAATGTGTAACAGCGAGCAAATAACCACCATTTGTTGAGGACTTACAGGGAATCAAGCGCTACTCAAGGTACTTTACACATTTATCAACACGTTCAATCCTCATACAAACTCTAGAGGTATTATTAGCCCCATTTTATAGAAGACAAACTGAGGCATAAGAAGAGAATTCCGGTCACGCAGCTGGTAGGTAGAGAAGCCAATTCACACCCACGCAGTCAGACTCCGAGCAAGGACGTCGGCATTAGACCAGAGTGCCTTCCCGTGGGGCTGTAGCTGAAATACTGTGCAACCAGGGAAGTTAATGTTCTAGAAGGCTATTTCATGACAAGGAAAAATATTCACGACGTAGCAAGTGACAAGTTTAATTCCATACGTTAAGGAGCATGTATGTGTGTACGTGTATGAGAGAGAGAAAGAATATGAATTTAAACAAACATATGTCAGAAAGAGAAAGAATCCTCCCACCTCAGGAATACAGTTATAATGTTTGCTTCATTTGCTTTTCCAAGTTTTCAAGTTTTCAACCCCCAGAGTTCTGCACTTCTTGGATAACAAAGTCCCTCCCTCAGTCATGACAGCACCGTGAGCGGGATTTATGGGAGGTCCACGGAGCCGGATGTACTCCTGGTAAGACACCATCTCCCAATCGTTATACTGCTCACAGCAGGAAAAGGGCAGCCCCTTCATTAACTACACAGATAACCAGGAGAAAAGTTTTATTTAAAAACAATAGAAGAGTAGGGACGCCTGGGTGGCCCAGCTGGTTAAGCATCTGACGCTTGATTTCAGCTCAGGTCATGATCTCAGGGTCATGAGATCAAGCTCCACACTGGGCTCCCAGCTCTGCGAGGAGTCTGCTTGGGATTCTCTCTCTCCTCTCCCTCTGTCCCTCCCCCTGATCGTGCTCTCTTTCTCTAAATAAATAAATAAAATCTTTTTTTTTATTTTTTAAAGATTTTATTTATTTATTTGACAGAGAGAGAGACAGCCAGCGAGAGAGGGAACACAGGCAGGGGGAGTGGGAGAGGAAGAAGCAGGCTCATAGTGGAGGACAAAGAACTGGAACAAATAGTCCTTAAATTTGTATGGAACCAGAAAAGGCCCCGAATCTCCAAGGAACTGTTGAAAAGGAAAAACAAAGCTGGGGGCATCACAATGCCGGATTTCGAGCTGTACTACAAAGCTGTGATCACAAAGACAGCATGGTACTGGCACAAAAACAGACACATAGACCAATGGAACAGAATAGAGAGCCCAGAAATGGACCCTCGGCTCTTTGGGCAACTAATATTTGATAAAGCAGGAAAAAACATCCGGTGGGAAAAAGACAGTCTCTTCAATAAATGGTGCTGGGAAAATTGGACAGCTACATGCAAAAGAATGAAACTTGACCACTGTCTCACACCATACACAAAAACAAACTCCAAATGGATGAAAGACCTCAATGTGAGACAGGAATCTATCAAAATTCTAGAGGAGAACATAGGCAACAACCTCTACGACATCGGTCAAAGCAACCTTTTTCATGACACATCCCCAAAGGCAAGAGAAACAAAAGATAAAATGAACTTATGGGACTTCATCAAGATAAAAAGTTTCTGCACAGCCAAGGAAACAGTCAGAAAAACTAAGAGGCAGCCCACGGAATGGGAGAATATATTTGCAAATGATGCTACAGATAAAAGACTGGTATCCAAGATCTACAAAGAACTTCTCAAACTCAATACACGAGAAACAAATAAACAAATCAAAAAATGGGCAGAAGATATGAACAGACACTTTTCCAATGAAGACATACAAATGGCTAACAGACACATGAAAAAATGTTCAAAATCATTAGCCATCAAGGAAATTCAAATCAAAACCACACTGAGATACCACCTTACGCCAGTTAGAATGGCAAAAATAGACAAGGCAAGAAACAACAATTGTTGGAGAGGATGTGGAGAAAGGGGATCCCTCCTACATTGTTGGTGGGAATGCAAGTTGGTACAGCCACTTGGAAAACAGTGGAGGTCCCTTAAAAAGTTAAAAATGGAGCTACCCTATGATCCAGCCATTGCACTACTGGGTATTTACCCCAAAGATACAGACGTAGTGAAGAGAAGGGCCATATGCACCAATGTTCATAGTGTCCACAATAGAAATCGTGGAAGGAGCCGAGATGCCCTTCAACAGATGACTGGATTAAGAGTTGTGGTCCATATATACAATGGAATATTACTCAGCTATCAGAAAGAACAGAGTTCTCAACATTTGCTACAACATGGACAGCACTGGAGGAGATAATGCTAAGTGAAATAAGTCAAGCAGAGAAAGACAACTATCATATGATTTCTCTCATCTATGGAACATAAGAACTAGGATGATCAGTAGGGGAAGAAAGGGATAAAGAAAGGGGGGGGTAATCAGAAGGGGGAATGAAACATGAGAGACTATGGACTATGAGAAACAAACTGAGGACTTCAGAGGGGAGGGGGGTGGGGGAATGGGATAGACCGGTGATGGGTAGTAAGGAGGGCACGTATTGCATGGTGCACTGGGTGTTATACACAACTAATGAATCATCGAGCCTTACATCGGAAACCGGGGATGTACTGTATGGTGACTAACATAATATAATAAAAAATCATTAAAAATAAATAAATAAATAAATAAAAAATAAAAAACAATAAATATAAAAATAAATAAATAAATCTGATTATCTTAAACTAATTTTCATTAAGTTAGTTAGTGTCTACCTTACCATATTTGGGGGCACATTTAAAGTACTGGATTTTGCCAACACTTCCATTGTTTTTTCCTTCTGGTTCATCCAACTCAATGCCAGCCCACTGCCCACTTGCAAATTCAGTTGTTCCACAAAATCTTAATGTTCCAACCTAAAGAAAACATAAATCAGGATAAATTTTGAAGATCATGAGTAATTTTAAATGCGCTGCTCTTGCAAATTTACCACTGAAGTTTTTAAAAACCATTCTCTCAAAGTAGACTTTAGAACAGGAATAATTACTAGGGATAAAAGAGGAATTATATAGCCATAAGAAGTCAATTCACCAAAAAGATGTAAGAATCCTAAATCTGTATGTACCTAACAACTGACTCTGGAAAATCTCCAAACATAAATGGAAATTTAAAAATATACTCCCAAATAACCCATGGTGAAAGAGAAAATCACAAAGAAATTTAAAAACATTTTTAATTCAGTGAAAATGATAACAGAATATATAAAAATTTGTAGGATGCAGCAAAAGCAATGCTTAGAGGGAAATTTATAGCATTAAACACTTGTATTAGAAAAAGTCTCAAATCAATGATCTAAATTTCCATTTTAAGAAACTAGAAAGTGAAGACCCAAAGCAAGCAGAAGGAGAGAAACAATAAAGATAAGAAATAATGGGGCGCCTGAGTGGTTCAGTTGGTTAAGCATCTGCTTTCAGCTCAGGTCCTGATCTCAGGGTCCTGGGATGGAGCCCCACATCAGGCTCTCTGCTCCGCAGGGAGTCTGCTTCTCCCTCTCCCTCTGCCCTCTCCCCAGCTTTTGCTCACTCTCTTGTGCTCTCTTGCTCTCTCAATCTCAAATAAATAAATAAATAAATAAATAAATAAATAAATAAATAAAATCTTTTTTTTAAAAGATAAGAAATTAAGAACAGAAAAAGAATAGAGAAAAATCAATGAAACCAAAACTGATTCTTTGTAAGGATAAATAAGATTAATAAGCTTCTAGCTAGGGACCAAGGAAACAAAAGAGAGAGAAGACACATACTACAAACATCATGAATGAAAGCAGGACATCGTTACATTCCCTCAGTCATTTAAAAAATAGTAAGAAAATACTTTGAACAACCCTGTGCCTGTAAATTTAACAAATGAGATAAAATGTTCCAATTCCTTGAAAGATGCAAACTGTCAAAACTCAGACCTGCATTGTAGTTAAAACCTTCCAAAAAACAGAAACAACAACAACAAACCCTTAAGAACCTTATGGACTCACTGATGAAATCTACCAAAGAATTTAAAGGAAAAATAATCATCTCTACACAAACCTAGCATATAAAAGTGGAAGGATTAATTCTCAACTCATTCCTAGCATTACCTTAATACGAAAACCAAACACAAGGATCCTCAACAAAATAAGGGCAAATCAAATCCAGCAATATACAGGATCCAGCAATATACAGGATCCAGCAATATATAGCAAATCAAATCCAGCGTCATAACCAAGTAAGGGTTACCATGAGAAAGCAAGGCTAGTTCAACATTTGAGAATTAATCAATACAACTTATCACATCATCCACATATTAAAGGTGGAAGAAACTTACGCTCTCAACGTATGCAGAAAAAGCCTTTAGCAAATTTCAACATGATAATATTAAAAAAAAAAACCTCTCAGCAAACAGGATTAGACAGGAACTTCCAGAACTTAATAAATTAAGATACCCACAAAATCTATAGCTAACGATTATACTTAATGATGAAAGGCTGACTGCTTTCTCCTTAATATTGGGAGCAGGACAAGTTTATCAACTCTTACTACCTCTACTCGTCATTATACTGAAGGCCCCAGGCAATGAAACTAGGCAAGAAAAAGAAATGAAAAGCATACACATTGGAAAGAAATAAAACTGTCTCTATTCACAGACAACATGATCGTTTACATATGATATCCCAAAGAATACACGTGCATACAAAGCCAATAGAATTAATAAATTTAGCAAGGTTACAGGATACATGGTCAACATTCAAAAATCAACTGTATTTCTATAGGAAATTTCCAAAACACCACCATTTACAATAGCACCAAAGATCATGAAAAACTTAAAATCTAACAAAGCACAGCAGTATCTAAGACATGCTTAAAACTACAACTGGCAAGGAAGAGGTCAAACTTTCATTATTTGCAGACAACATGATACTCTACATAGAAAACTCAAAAAAGACTCCACCAAAAAACCTGCTAGAACTCACACATGAATTCAGCACAGTCACACGATACACAATCAATGTGCAGAAATCTGCTGCATTTCTATACGCAAGTAATGAAGCAGCAGAAAAAGAAATCAAGGAATTGATCCCATTTGCAATTGCATCAAAAACTATTAATAAGATACCCAGGAATAAATCTAACTAAAGAAGTAAAAGCTCTGTACTCTGAAAACTATAGAATACCTATGAAAGAAACCGAAGAGGACACAAAGAAACGGAAAAGCATCCCATGCTCATGGATTAGAAGAACAAATATTGTTAAAATGTCTGTACTACCCAAAGCAATCTACATATCTAACACAATCCCTACCACAATACCACCAGCATTTTTCACAGAGCTGGACCAAACAATCCTAAAATTTGTACAGAACCACAAAAGACCCCAAAGAGCCAAAGCAATTCTGAAAAAAGAAAAACAAAATGGGAGGAATCACAATTTCAGATTTCAAGCTACATTGCAAAGCTGTAGTCATCAAGATAGTATGGTACTGGCATAAAAACAGACACATAGATCAATGGAACCAGAATGGAGAACCCAGAAATGGACCCACAACTATATTGTCAACTAATCTTCGACAAAGCAGGAAAGCATATCCAATGGAAAAAAGACCATCCCTTCAACAAATGATGTTGCGGAAAACGGACAGCAAAATGCAGAAGAATGAAACCAGACCACGTTCTTACACCATACACAAAAATAAATTCAAAATGGATAAAAGACCTTAACATGAGACAGGAAACCAACAAAATCCTAGAGAACACAAGCAGAAACGTCTTTGACCTCAGCCATAGCAACTTCTTACTAGACACGTCACCACAGGCACGGGAAACAAAAGCAAAAATGAACTATTGGGGCTTCATCAGGATAAAAAGCTTCTGCACAGCAAAAGGAAATAATCAATGAAACTAAAAGGCAACCTTCAGAATGGGAGAAGATATTTGCAAACAACATATCTGATAAAGGGCTAGTATCCAAAATCTATAAAGAACTTATTAAACTCAACACCCAAAAAACAAATAACACAGTTAAGAAACAAGCAGAAGACATGAATAGATACTTTTCCAAAGAAGACATCCAGATGGCTAACAGACACATGAAAAGATGCTCAACATCTCTCATCATCAGGGAAATACAAATCAAAACCACAATGAGATACGACCTCATACCTGTCAGAAGGGCTAAAATCAACAACACAAGAAACAACAGGTGTTGGCGAGGATGCGGAGAAAGGGGAACCCTCTTGCACAGTTGGTGGGAACGCAAACTGGTGCAGCCACTCTGGAGAACAGTACAGAGGTTCCTCAAAAAGTTAAAAATAGAACGAGCCTATGATCCAGCAATTGCACTGCTACATTTACCTAAATGATACAATAATACTGATTCAAAGGGATACATGCACCCTTATAGCAGCATTATCAACAACAGCCAAACTATGGAAAGAGCCCAAATGTCCATTGACTGATGAATGAATAAAGAAGATGTGCGATATATATATGGAATATTACTCAGCCCTCAAAAAAGAAATCTTGCCATTTGCAATAATGTAGATGGAGCTAGAGTGTATTATGCTAAGTGAAATAAGTCAGAGAAAGACAAATATCATATGATCTCACTCATGTGGAATTTAAGAAAACAAATGAACATATGGGAAGGGGGAAAAGAAAGAAAGAAAGAAACAAGTCATTAGAAACTCTTAATGATAGAGAACAAACTGAGGGTCGATGGAGAGAGGTGGATGGGGGATGGGCTAGATGGGGGATGGGCTTTAAGGAGGGCCCTTGTTATGATGACCACTGCGTGCTGTATATAAGTGATGAATCACTGAATTCTACTTCAGAAACCTACACTGCATTGCATGTTAACTACCTAAAATTTAAATAAATAAATGCTTAAAATTACAAAACTGATGAAACAAATCAAAAATCTACTAAATAGTGATATATTGCACTTGTGGTCTTTTTTATTTTACTTATTTATTTTAGAGAAAGAGAGCGAGCACGAGCAGGGAGAGGGGATGAGGGAGAGGAAGAGAGAGAATCTCAAGCAGAGTCCATGCTGAGCACAGAGCCTGACATGTGGCTCAATCCCATGACCTTGAGATCATGACCTGAGCCGAAACCAAGAGTCGGCTACTTAACCAACTGAGCCACGCAGGCACCCCTATTGTGCTTGGGTTTTAAAGACTCCATATCTTGGGGCGCCTGGGTGTTAAGCGTCTGCCTTCGGCTCAGGGCGTGATCCTGGCGTCCTGGGATCCAGCCCTGCATCGGGCTCCTCCACTGGGAGCCTGCTTCTTCCTCTCCCACGCCCCCTGCTTGTGTTCCCTCTCTCGGTGGCTGCCTCTCTCTCTGTCAAATAAATAAATAAATAAAATCTTTAAAATATAATATAAATAAATAAATAATATACATAAATAAATAAAGACTCCATATCTTTAAGGTATCTGCTCTCCTCAACTGACCTATATCAACTCGATTTCATTCAAAATCTCAGCAGGATTTTTTATAGGACTTGAAATCCATAAGCTGATTCCACAATGTACATGGAAAGACAAAGAAACTTAAAAAAAAAAACAAAACTGAGGGCCTAACAATATCTGATTGCAAGACTTACTATAAAGCTACAGCAATCATGACAGAGTAGTACTGAAGAAAGGGTAATCATTGGATCAATGGGGTAGAATAAAATCCAGAAATGCACCCACACACCCAGTAAGATGACAAAGGGGCAAGGGCAATTCAAGAGAGAAAGAATAGTCTTTTCAAAATATGGTGCTGGAACAAACAGGTAATCAGACGCAAAAAAGAGAGAGAGAAACTCTATCTACACCTAGTACTCTATACAAAAGTTAACTCAAAATTAAATATAAAACTAAATGTAAAACCTAAAACTATAAACTTCTGGGAAAAGTCTATGTCCTATGACACTGTAGAAAATTTCTTAGCTATGCTAAACACATAATCCATATGAGAAAAAGTTGATAAAACGGACTTCATCAAAATGTCAAACTTCTACTCTTTGAAAGACATTCCTACGAGTATGAAAAGGCAAGCAACAGAGCGAGAGAGAGTGTAACGGAAGCAAGACCGGCCGTGAGACAATCAGGTTAAACCCAGCTGACTGGGGCATGCACACTCATTACACGTCTCTGCTTTCGTGTAGCCTCAAATTATCCAAAATAAAAACAACAGAATAACTCTTCTAAACATCCATTCTCAGACACAGGACAGGAATGGTGAAGAGGCTGAACATTAATCCCAAGTTTAAAAAAAAAAAAAAAAAAAGCTAACAAATGCCCTAGGAGTATATTCTTTTGGAAGTTGGTAAATGTCATTCTCAACATAATTGTTTGTTTGGAGTTTACCTTCCTTTCTGAAGCAGTTTTCTCAGTAAATCAAACTTCCAGATTTTGGCATTTTTCTGAGAAACCCGTGTCACCCTCCCCACAAGCCCACCCAAATATTTACACACAACTGTGTTAGGAAACAGGAACTCCCTGTTCCATTCTCCATACCCAGCTCCCTATTAACCCCAAAGTTAAAGAAAACGAAACAGCCCTTCCCTATGAGGTATTAAAAAACAGAATGGATCGCAGCAAGACAGTGCCATAGGACATTGAGGCTTTGGAGAAAAAGGCATCGGAGCGTCTTCAATAGGCCAAGGTAGGTGGGGGGCGGGGGGGTCCTCTTTTCCACATACATTTTTATTATGAGGTTGAACTAATATCTAAGATTTCCCTGTTTGTAGGATCCCAAGGCCAAACATCCATGAATGGCAGAGTCTCACTGCTCCATTACTGCCAGGTAGTTGTAGTGGGAAAAACCCACTGAGGGCGGCAGGGGGGCTGCAAGGAACCCCCCAGGCTCAGCGATGTCCCAGCCGCGCCTCCAAATGCACTCAGCAGCCCTACTGGACTCCACTCTCCCCACCCCCACGGAGAGGCCTTCGTTATTCCGTCCAAGGAGTTTATGTTCTTAGGTCACACTTCATAGCAAGCGTGCCTCTCAGTCTCACCGTTTCCATTAAGTCTGTTTCTATTCACACACTGCGCTGTTTTTAAAAACGCAAGACTCTGGCCACACCATGCGGCTGCAGCCGTGATGCCCGGGCCACGCACACTGCGACCTCGGTCACGGCTTCAGAGACGGCGGTCACTCCCCGTACCTTCTGTCCTGCGATAACAACGCGATCCCCCAACTTCAGACCGAGGGACGCGAGCATCGCCTTGCTAGTGGCACGGTCACCGTTTGGAAGCAGGGGCTTTGGAAGGTCACACGACAGGGGCGCTGCGTCTAACAGCATCTGCTTGATTTCTTTAGCGGTCGCTGCGGCATCGGCCATCTCCAGCGGCATTTCCACTGGGTCCGGCACGACATCAGCAGGGATCTGTCCTTTGTCGTTCTGCAAATACGGAGAAGAGAACACCTTCAGTGCACATCGCTTACGGTCCTACACGGTCATACACAATTAGGTTTAAAAATAACAGTGAAAAAAACTTCAGTTCAAGGCCTTCATCGTGTATTTAGGCTCACTGTTTACTGCACACCTGCTATGTGCCAGACGCCCTTCTACACATCACTGACCCCGGGGTGAAGAGAAAAAGCCCTGCCCGCAGAAAGCACACCTGCTGGAGTGAGACAGACCGCACACGACAAGTAAAAGACGTGATATATCAAAGGGTAAAAAGCGGCAGAGAGAAAAACAATTCCGGGAAGGGAAGGGGAGAATTCCGGGAAGGGAAGGGGAGAATTCCGGGAAGGGAAGGGGAGAATCCCAGGAGGGGGACGTCTATGCCCGCAGCGCAGCCGGGAAGGGGGCACAGGCCCGAGGAGACGGGGAGCAGCACGCAGGCCAGCTGCTCCGGGAAGGCGGCCCCGACTCGGGGAGGCGCCGGCGCTGAGCTCGTGAGCGGACCGCAGGCCGGGCCGCGCAGGTTTAGACCCCAGATCGGAGATTCCGCCGCCTCGGCCGTGTGACCTAACCCATCCTGCCCACTCGTGGAGTGACTCCGATTTCAGGAATAGAAACTACAGTTTCAACACTTCTAAAATGTGTGCTATCATCAAGATAACAGCTCTGGTCTCACTGTAAAGGAGAGACTGCTTCCTTGGATTTAATCCCGCAACAAGATAAAATGGTCAGTTACAAGCCCACTAACATTTGCATGGTGTTTATATAACCAAATCCTATCATAGAAATTGTCTCATTTGATTCTCATATCAAGAAAAAGCTTATGAACACAACAGATAAAAATCCATACCGAATGTATATATTGCAGAAGAGATAATAACCAACTAAGCGAGTAAAATATCACTATCATTTCCAGTTTGCCAATTAAGGAAATTCAGCAAGAAAAGGTTAATGACTCCTTCAAAGCGATTCACAGGATTCCTGGAAGAGGGGACAACTGAAGCCAAGTCCAGGACTCACTACACTCAGCCTCTCTCCTACTGAGGGCTATCCTTCCCTCAAACACAGGATCTCTCTCCAAAGTTCCCTAACCAAACACCTTAGGTGGTATGAGAAAGTTTCCAGACTGTAATCTTCTTTTAATGTGATGAATCGAGATTCTTTTGCCAAGAAACTTCTTTTCCTTGTCTTCTCTGCTGATAATGACCTTTAATTGCTCCGTATGGGTGAAAGAATGAGGTTTTCAGAACACGCTTAGTTTGCGAGTGCCTCACAGTTTTTGTTTTAAAATTCAAGTCATTTTGGTCCTAAGTAAAAATAAGGCAGGGAGACATGTTATCAAATTTCTGGGACGGTGACGGGACTGTTAAAGAATTTCAGATTTCAGGGACGCCTGGGTGGCTCAGCCGTTCAGCGTCTGCCTTCGGCTCACGTCATGATCCCAGGGTCTTGGGATCGAGCCCCGCATCGGGCTCCCTGCTTGGTGGGAAGCCTGCTTCTCCCTCTCCCACTCCCCCTGCTTGTGTTCCCTCTCTCGCTGTCTCTCCCTGTCAAATAAATAAAATCTTTTTAAAAAATTTAAAAAAAATAATTTCAGATTTCAAAGAAAATATACAAAATATAATAAAGGTATGCATAGAACTAATATGTACTCTTGATAAAAAGAGGGGAAGTTTTTTTTAAACCTTGTACTGATAAGTTGTAAGCTGTATTAACAAGGACTATTTTACCTTAGGTTTTTTAAATCCTCACCTTTCTAGAACAAGTCACACACTTATGTTAATTCCTATGAAATTTGGCAACTAAAGCTTCTGTTAAAAAAAAATAGTAATAATAAAATAAAAACACTGATGATGTCATGCTGACATAAGAAGGCTTGCTCATGATTAATTACAGAACTCCATTTTCTTCTAAAATTGTGGTTATCAGAGTATGAGCCAAGAGCTACTGCTGACCCACATGTTGGCTGTTTTTTTTTTTTAACCTTCAAAATACAACAATCTGACATTGCTTCTGGCTTGAATCAAATTTACCTCAGTGGCACGCCTCACTGCATTTTACTAAATTCAAAATAGCCTCTCCACGAAGAAGGCTTTGTCAACAGCCTACTAGGAAAAGCAAAAATGTATCACCTTTGCATTCCAGCCAAACTGGGGGAATCATCTCCTAGCCATGGTCAATGCTACTCTCCTGTGTCCCTAAAAGGCTTTTCGTACCTCTCTCCTCTAACTGGTTAGTTCTTAACTATGTTTAAGGGCTCAACGTCACCTTTGCCAGAAAGGCTTAGAGAGATACCCCTCGTCTGTGACCTCATGGCACTCTGTGCCCACCCCCACATCGTAACCCACTGAATGCCAACAGCTACAGTAAAATTACTGTCCATCTTCCCCTCTACACTATGTTCTCTTTGGGGACGAAGACTTTGATTTATTGTGTTCTCCCCAAGCCCAAGAAACAATAGGGAAGGAGGTAGGGGCAGATAGGGGAAGGAAAGAGGGGAGAAGGGTTAATTAACTAATGAAGGGTTAATTAACTAATGAAGGGTTAATTAACTAATTCCCTTCCTTCAAGGGAAGGCCCAAACCCAATTAAGAATCCCTGCCAGAGCAGGTTACTGCTATTAATATTAAGGAAAAAAACATCAAGAGCCACTCTGTAAAGACAATAAAACATCAAAAGACTTGAAGATTATGAAATGCAATCCTGTGTGTTAACTTTGTAAATTTACTAATTTACATGATTATCATGAAAAAATCCATTTTTCCTTTAATTTTATTTTTAAAGGTTTACTGCACTCCTAAATGTGCATTTTTTAAAATTTTCTCAAATAAAATTTCTTTCCAAAAGAATTTAAACTATGATTTAATATAGAAACACCACTTTACCATATGCATTTTAATTTGATAGTTAACTTTTTGTAAACATATCAAAAAACTAAATGAAAGACACTTAAACTCAAACATGATGACACATTAAGGAACATTTGACCTCACTGGATGAAAGGAAATTTTACAGAGCTTATCAATGTAAGGGGACTGGAATTCACTGCTATGCCCTATATTTATTTGAGATAAAGTTGATCACCATTACTCTTTATCTGCAGCACAAATCCTTTCCTTCTATGAGTTCTGTAACAACACCCAGATTGAACTCTTTACTGGAAGATAATGTCAGACCTTTTAACTCTTACATTTTCAACTGTAATTTAACCTCTTACCCTAAATGCAGGATTTGCCCCGTGCTCCAGCAAGCATCTCACAGTACTTGCACACAAGTTATAAGCAGCAATGTGCAGAGCTGTTCCAAAATTAAAGTCACTGCAAGTGGCATCTACATCTGCAATGAGACACCACAAGTATATTAGCTAAAAATTTAAATGTAGCTATTTTAATATAAAAGGAGACAGGTGGGATTTTTTTTTTCCAGTTGGGGTGGGGAGGGAGAACTTTATTAAGCCATTTTTGAGACTTAAACCCATCCACGAGAAGCACCATTTCACGACGGAACCAAATCTTCATATTACAATCTGGTTACCCAATTATTTTTTTAGTGCAATAAAATCTCATTATAACATGGACTGGTGTTATCATAGATTTTCCAACCATGACAAACTAAACTATATTTAAAAGAAATTAATGGTAATAATTCACATTTGTGAAAGTAACGATCTTAACACAATCACTCTTAACCTCTTGCATGTGTGTTGTGACAGCTACAGTAAGGTAGTAAGGTTTGGGTCAGGAACCAGCAAACTATGGCCCATGGGCAAACACAACTCACCATCCGCTTTTAGAAATAAAGTTTTTTTGGAACATAGCCACAGGCATTTATTTACATATTCTCTATGGCTAGCTTCCTGCCATAACTGCAAAATCAAGTCGCTGCAGTGGTCCACCAGGCCTACAGTATTTCCTATCTGGCCGTTCACATAAAAAGTAGTAGGTAAAACAACACAGAATTTCCAAATCAGGAATAAGTTAAAGACTAATTAAATATATAAATGCTTACAAATCATATTCATTCATAATACTTTATTCAACAAATGACTTAGGACTTCATGATAGGGAAGAAGAATCTTGCAATTCTAAGGACATTTTAATAACTTTCAATAAAGCACCACGATGCTATACTTAGACACAAGAAATCTTCCAGATTTGGGAATCCCATTTTGCAAATGTTTTCTATAACAAGAGTTTAATATATCTGGTTCTACTAATCCTACCTTAATCTAAACCACACTGCCCCACATGTCTTATCTACAATTGCAGACAACTAAAACATGCTCAGGACAAACCTTCCTGAGTTATTAAAGACACTGTACTATCCAAAGAGGCTTTCTTCCTAACATCAATCAAAAATTAAAAGGCCAAAGCTAAAGATAAAATGGATGATTGTACAAAGCAGAGTGACAAACAAACACGCTGGGAAATTTAGCTACTGAATCTCTAAAACAAGTTTTCTGTGAATGCGGAAAACACCATACGCCGCTCACCTTTCACTTAGAGTAATACTATCGCATTTGCTCTCATCTTGTTCTCAATAGAAAACTGACCCACGGAGAGGACCAGAGAGAAAGTCAAAATACCAGCACTGTAATATAGTCAGTCTGATATTCAATTTTAGGATATCGCCATCAAAATAGGAAGGGGGGAAAAAAAAACACCTGAATTTGTATCCTTCTTTAATCAGAGAATTTCAGAAGCAAATGCCATCTAAAATGCTCTTTATGATTTCAGTGCTTAGCTCTGAAAGCTTTATTGTTCTATTTCTGGCTACTCAAGACAAAAGAATTATATAGCACATAGATTCAATTACACTTTATAAAATCCACGTTATACTGGGGAATTTGGGGGGTTATAAAAAACCGAGAGCACGCCGTTTTATTTTGTATCTCTTTGTACTAAGGCTTTTGCTTAATGACAGCAATTAATCTTCAATAAAGAAATATTAAACTACTCCGGCAAAAGAAAAATGGGGTAAGAGGTCATATGGAACAAGATGGATTAGAAGCAGAAATTTCTCTGAATGTTAATTTTTATGCCATTAATAAAGTGTCCAACTAATAACATCTAATGGTGATCTTACAGTACTTGCCTTTTGGTTTAGATGTCTTCAAAATCACCTTTATAAGCTCAGGGACATCAAAATAAGCAGCATAATGCAAAGCATTCATATTTGTCCAGCGACTCCGTAAACTAACATCTGCTCCCAGATCAATAAGTTGAGTTGCAAATTTTACAGCTGTATCAACATCACCTAAAGAAAGTTTTCTAAATTATTTTTCTTCAGTACAAACTGAAGTTCCAGTGGATGGCTATCTACTACCTTACTTAAAAAGCCCAAGCAAACAGCATACTGAATCTACGTATACACCTCAAAAATTTCACTTACAAGGGATTTGTTCTAAAAAAAAAATCATATTCAGAGATATGGATAAACACTTAGCTGTAAAGACGTTCATCACAGCACTTTTTACTATTAATAAAACTTTGAAACTAAACTACTTTATAAATAAACATGACTACTTTATTCTCAAATAAAATTCTAAAAGTACAGTAATATGAAATTGGTTAAACAAATCATGAGTCATCCACATACTGGAATACTATAAAGCCATTAAAAGCAATGCCCTAGACCAGTGCTGCTCAGTGTGTTCTGTGGACCACTACCAGTCCCAAACTGTCATTGCCCTGTCCTTTTGATAACCCTCTTATTTTTTCTGATGCAATCATTTCTTCAGAATATATTAATTTAAATGTAATTTTATGCCTTTTGAAAAATAATTGTTTCATTTTTCTATTATAATTTCGTTTGGTTTTTGTCTTCTTTTTTTTACAAAAGGAATTAGTCCATGATGGATTATAAGGAAAAAAAGTCTTTCACCATCAACAGCTTAAGAAGCATATATCAGACTACTGAAACAGGGAGAGATACCCACAATATATAGTTAATAAGAGGCAGGTTTACATAGTGGTAAAGCACAGAACGCCAATCTGGGAAAATAGGTGTATATGTTATCTATACAGGAATACTCCTTAGGCCTAAGACTGGGATCTGTGAGGATTGGGATGCTTGGAAAACAGCTTGGATTGTCTAACCTTGCTGTAATCTCTCAGGAATGTTCTAGGGTGTCATCATTACTCTCACCTAGTGAGAATGCAGCCATGAAGCCTGCTCTAGAAAAGCTGGGAGGTATCAGGAGACTATAAAGACCCCCACCCCTGAGAAAAGAAAGGGAAGGGAACAAGGTTTTGGGGAGGATCCAACGGAATGCTTACCTGTTCAGGGACATTATTATCATCAGCTAGGTGCCCTCGCAGGGACTCTGGTTGCATAACATAGCTTATACGAACACAAATACAGATGTCTCAAGCCACTAGCAGATTCTCCACACACTTACCGATACCATGAGCTCCAGATTTGCAAGTGTAATGTAAAAGAGTCATATCCGTCAGTCCATCTCTGTCATTCACATTGCAGCCTCTCTTAAGAATCTGAAGAAGCCAAGGAAGATATGTCAACATGATGACTGAAATGCTGAGAACCAAGTTAGACCATCCTATCAGAATTAGTTCTCAATAAAATGAGTAGCTAGAACAGGGATAAATTTTAAATTCTGCATCCAATAGCAATAATGAAAATAATCTGTCACCAGACTGAAGGAAATTCTTAAAGACTATTCCAAGGTAATCTGGCACTCCCAATATGTCCCTTAACCTCTCAAAGGATAAACAAAATGTTCTTTCTAATGGGTGTAATGGTATTTGAAAAAATATATAAGCGCTCTCTTCTTACCACATGACAATATGCAGGTCAAAAAAACTAATTATTCTTTCTTACCTCCTTCAAAGAATCAAATTATTTTTGAAAACTATGTGTAAGCCTCGATCTTTACCAGACCACCCAAAAGTATGAATAAAACACGTTGGTAATCAAATCTCCTCATGAAATGTATTTTTTAAAGTCTACAAAATTAATGTATACGAAGAAAGGAAGTATGGAAAATGCCTGCTGCCACCTCGAGTGCTAACATCGGAACTCCAGCCGTAAGCAAGAGAGGAGCACGAGGGAACTGTGGAAAGAAGGTACAATACCGACTCAACTGCCCCACGCACAGCCTGGGGATACAAAGAACAAACATCAGAATCTCTGAAAGGTTTTTCATTTATCACCGCCTTTCCATTCAGATGGTGGGCTTGCGGGGGCGGGGCGGGGGGGAAGCATCTATACAATTAACAATCCTAACAATGCAAAATGTACAATGGAAGAATTCCTTACCTCATTTCCAATAATGTCAATGTTTTGCTGGACCTGAGGAACCCACTGTCTTAAAATGGCAAATAATTCTGATACAGAAGTTTTAGGATCAAAGAGAATTTCCTGGCATGATGTATCATTAGGATCAAAGAAAGAAAACTCTGTTTGAAATAAAACAAAAAAAAGGGTAAATTAAACTTATTAAAAGTGCCAAATAAATATATTGAAAATAATAAACAATAAGACCAGGGCTCAAAAGATACAGATATTTTGATACAGAAGGAGTAGGTTTACGTTAAGCTATTTTCATAACCAAAGTCAAGAGAGCCAAAATGTATGCAGCATTCCTGAATTGTGGGAACACGATTTCTGTGCATCATACCACATTTTATTACAGACAGAACAAAAAATGTGAGCGCACCCATCTCAAACCTTGAATTTTCCAATAACTACTTCTAAGGCACAGAAAATCTGTCAAATTTTATAAATATTTTCAGCTCTCACAACATAAATATATCACAAAGAATAGATTCACATCTATAATTAAAACACACATAAAAAGGGAAAAATGCCAAAATATCAACTGGTGTGCAATTTTATATATTCTTTTCACTTCTCTGTATTTACCTAATTTTCTATAAGAAACAGGCATTACTCTCTACCCTCTGAAGAGGCATGAGGAGAACTGTCACGCCAACCCATAAGGGACCAATACCTGGCGATGCAGAGGCCAAACTTTGGCCCAGAGTGACTGGGTGATTTGGGAATATGTATTAGTAAAAACGTGGAATACTAGCAAAATTGAACGTGATCGAAATACCTCTTAAAACTTCTCCAAGATTCATAGAAAACTTTGGTCAGCCTATGGCTAGAGAAGAGAATGGAAGAAAATCTGATTCTACTGTCTTGAACAATCCAAAAAAAAGGGGAGAGGGGGCAAGGAATCTAAAAAACCAGAAGCATCTAAAGAAGGAGAGCATTAGAGAACCAACATTTGCTGAGTACGTACAACTTACCAAACACTTTCCAAGTCAAGTCCTCACAAACACCCTACTTGGGAGGTACTATTACTCTCATCTTGCGGGTAAAGAAACCAAAGCTCAGACTAAATAATACTTGTTCCAAGTCACACAACTAGTAAGCGGCACATCGTGGGTAGAAAACCAGATCTGTAAGCAAAGTCTATCTTCTTTCCTCTATTGTGCTGCCTCTGTAAGAGAATCACTATTGAAGTCAGCTTCTAACAGCTACATGAGTAGCAGGATTCATGTTTGCATGTTTGCATTTTTCTATATCTTCCAAAATTAGACTATGTACACATAATTCATACTTTCAGAATCAGGATAACTAAAAGGTGAGTGGAAAAGCAGAAAACCAAGGATGTGTATAAAAGGAGAGCACCATCAGGAGAGAATCAGAAAGACTAAAACTAGAATGAGATACTATCTAGAATCTTAGACAACAGAATGGCCCTCTAGGTTCAGAAAGGAAGACTCAGAAAAGAACTGGTATCCAACAGAGAGAAGCACCTTGCATGGTTTCTTGAACGTAGATTCAGGTAAGTTTCTTATAAATAGCAGTTGACTAGATGGGGTGGGGGTGGGGGTATCTAACTGATTATCTGTTCAATAAATATTTATGGATCAGTCCCTTTTCTAAACATTGGGCATTGATAGTAGAGAAATTTCTAAATATATACCTAGAGACTTTTTTGCATGTGTCCACAGGAGACATGTTCAAGAATTCTTATTCTAGCATTAATCATAATGGCAAAAAAGCTGGGCTGAAACCTCTCTCCATAAAGGAATGGATAGAATTGACATATTCTACTTTTTGCTTTTTAACAACTTAAGAAATGAATTAGATCTCTAAATTGGGAGTTGATAAGGCTAGGTCTCAAAAAACATACTGACTGATAAATTAAGCTGCAGAATAATATACAGTTTCTGCCATTTACATAAAATTATGAATACACAAAACAGTACTACATACCGTTTATGCTCATTTATGTAGTAAATATATAACAATATGCTCTGGAATATTCATACTAAATAGAAGATAATGGTTGCCTCTGGAGAGCAAGGGGAATAGGACCAAAAGGAAACAGGGAATTTCAACTTTAAGGTTTTCTTGTAACTAAAAAACAAGAGCTAAAGGAAAAATGGCGAAATGCTACTATTTATTCTTTCTGATGATGGATGTGTGGGACATATATGTTTGCTACTGCTATATTTTGTGCATTTTTATACGATTTCCTATTTTTAAAAAAATGAAAAGCAATGGGAAATGCATCCCATACACAATATCAATAAAAGTAACAAACATGCCAATGAATGTGTGAGGCTTATTTACAGAAAGCTGGAAGAGGAGCGTGACTTAGATGGAGTGAGACACGTCATGGTGTGGAACCAAAAAAATATTTAAAGCTGATAATTTTACCAAAAACAATTATTTAAAATAATTTCAATTCTAATAAAAATCTCACCAGGTTCTACCTGTGAGAGAAGGTACAGAATTACTTTACGGTTCATCAGTAGCAGAGCTTCTCCAACGTTAACATAGATAGCAATCACCTAGGGATCTTGTGACACTGTTAATTCTGATCCAGTAAATCTCAGGTGGGGCCTGGAATTGAGCTGCTTCTTCTTTTTTTTTTTTTTTTATTTATCTGAGAGAGAGTGAGAGTGAGAGAGATCACAGAGGCAGAGGGAGAGGGAGAAGCAGGCTCCCCGCTGAGCAGGGAACCCGTTGTGGGGCTTGATCCCAGGACCCTGAGATCATGACCTGAGCCAAAGTCAGACACTTAACTGAACCAAAGTCAGACACTTAACTGACTGCGCCACCCGGGAGCCGTGGAATTGAGTTTCTAACAGGCTCCCAGGGATGTCAGTGCTACCAGACTAAGGACCACACTTCGAATAGCAAAGATCTAGAAAGTAAATGTAAGATAAATAAACAAGAACATCTGAACTAAAAAAACTAATGACCTGAGTAGGGATAGGGGGCAGTAGCCCAATAAATAATAAAGCATATAACAATGCTTCAGTAATTATATACTGAGACAATGGCAAAGAGCAGATAGCTCATTTAAATAATAATGACAATATGTTACACTTGTTAAGTACTTAACAGATGCCAGGGACTGCTCTATGCACTTTATATATATTGCCTAGTTTAATCCTCGTAACAACCATATGAGGTAGGTACTATTATTGTTCCCATTTTATCAAAGAGGAAATAGAGGGAACAGAGAAGGGACAGAGAAAATAAATAACTTTCCTAAGATCACACCACTGGTCAGTGTTGGGAGTCAGGATTAAAGCCAGACTGATCTGTAATCTTAATCTCAATGCTATACTACATACTAACAAATCTAACTAAATCCAAAGTTTAAGCTTCCATAAGGCGGGGGGGGCTTTAATCAAAAGAAAGCAGGGGGGATGGGGAGAATTGTCCCACTTCACGTCAGGTTGGAGTAATGAAGGCCTGATTTACCCTTCCACCCGAAACAACAAAAGACCAAAGGAAATAGATGAAATGCAGTTTTCAAGGACACTGGACATCAAGGCAATGAAAGACTGTGATCATAAGAGACAGGATACAAATAAGGTGGGTCTTACAACTGGCCCCTGTATCTGCCTTGAGAGTTTCCAGGTCTCAGTGCAAAGAGAGGGAAACCAAGAGAAGCACAGAAGACTCCCTGAGTTGAGGAGACAACGCTGAAAGCCAAGGAAATCCAGGGAGCTAGAGTTCACAGGAAAGAGTATCAAAGAGGAGAGAGATACACAGCAAAAGAACCCCAAAGATCGATGAAGGGCCTTCTTGAGTATTTAACATGCGCTTGTGAGGAAAACATGAGGTAAGAGAAAGAACCATCCTAAAGGATTAAAAAAAATTAGAGCCCAGCGCTCATAAAGGGCCTAAAATAGTGCCTGTTCAGATGAATGGATAAAAAAAAGATGTGGCATACACACACACACACACACACACGCGCGCACACACATACACACACACGTGCGTGCACACACACACACAGGAATGTTACTCAGCCAACAAAAAGAATGAAATCTTGCCATTTGCAATGACATGGATGGAACTAGAGGGTACTATGCTAAGTAAATTAAGTCAGTCAGAGAAAGACAAATATATGATTTCACTCATGTGGAATTTAAGAAACAAAACAGAGGATCATAGAGGAAGGGAAGGAAAAATAAGACAAAAACAGAGAGGGCGACAAACCATAAGAGACTCTTAACTCTAGGAAACAAACTGAGGGTTGCTGGAGGGGGAGTGGGTGGGGGGATGAGGTAACTGGGTGATGGGCATTAAGGAGGGCACTTGACAGAATGAACAATAGGTGTAATATGCAAGTGATGAATCACTAAATTCTACCTCTGAAACTAATATACTATATGTTAATTAAAGTGAATTTAAATTAAAAATAAATAAATAAATTAAAAAAATAAAATAAAATAATGCCTGTTCTCACCAAAGACTAGAAAAAAATTCACAGGGCACTGGGTAGCATACTGAATAGTGAGTAATATTTAGCCCCAGATTAGCACTGCTCCAGAACCACCTAACAAATCATAAAACAAGACCCAAAAGGGCCAAACTATTTCCAAGGAACTTAACTGCATCCCACAACAAAATTTAAGAATACTTACAGGAATAGAAAAATATCCAGCACCCAACAGGTGAATTCACAATGTCTGGCATCCAATCACAGATTGCCAGGCATGCAAAGAAAGGGGAAAACATGACCCATAATCAGGGATAATCAATTGAAACAGACCTATCCTTGACACGAAATTATAATTAACAGAAAAGAACATTAAAATAGTCATTATAACTGTAATCCAAATGTTCAAAAAGTTAAGTAGAGACATGGATGATATGAAACAGACCCAAATCAAACTTGAGAGACGGAAACAACAGCTGAGAGGAAAACTACACTGGATGAGATCATCAGCTGATCAGATATCACAGACGAAAAGATTAATGAACTTGAAGACACAACAACAGAAACCAACCAAAATAAAACACAAAAAGAATTTTTAAATATGAAAAAAGCATCAGTGAGCTGTGGGACAACTTCTAGTGGTCTAATGTTCATGTAACTTGAGTGTCTTAAAGGGCCAAGGGGCAGAAAAAAATATCTGAAGATATAATGATCTCCCAAACTGGAAGAAAACTGAAACCAACAGGTCCAAGAAGCTTCACAACCCTCCCACAGAAGGACATAAAGAAAATTACACCAAGACACATCACAGTAAAATTGCTCAAAACCAATGATAAAGAGAAAATCTTGAAAGCAGCCAGGCGGGAGGCATTACATTCAGAGAAACAAAAATTACAGCAGATTTCCTATCAGAAACAATGCAAGTAAAAAGACAATGGAGCAACATCTTCAAGCACTGAAAGAAAAAAATTAGCCTGGAATTCTATACTCACCAAACCTATTTCTCAAAAGAGCAGGTAACATAAATATGTTCCTAGACATCTAAAAGCTGCAGATCTGCACCACATGAACTGTTCGAAGAAGCCCTTCAGGCAGAAGGAAAATGGTATCGACTAGAAATCTAGATCTGTACAACAGAATAAAGAGCACTGGAAATGGTAACTACATGGGTAAATAAGACATATTACCATTACCTAAATCCCTTTAACTCATTCCAACCTCCTCTCCTGTCATTCTGCCCCTCAACCACTTTGCTTCTCAGCCACAATGGCCTTCCATTAATTCTTAGGATACGACAAAGTTTTTTTCCCCAACTCTGTGCCTTTAACTTCCTATTCTTCTGCCTGGAACACTTTTCTCCAGGCTCTTCATGTGCCCAGCTTCTTCTGACTCCAGATGACCACCCCATCTACAACAGACACTCTGCACCATTATCCACTGTCACAGCACCTTGTTTCTTTTCTCCACAAAATTCATTAAAACCTATAATATTTATGTTTTGTTTATGAGTTTGATGTTTATTGTCTTTCCCCACTAGAATGTCTGTCTCAGTCACTGTGCTATCCCCAGCATCTAGGACAGTACCGGGCACATAATAGGCCCTCAATAAATAATAAATACAATTCAGGATGCCACTTTTCAAGGGGACACAGACAACACTGTAACTAAGAAGGAAACAACAAGAATGAAAACAGTCTAGAAGTCCTGACACCGAGAGACTGATGAAGGAACCAGAAACTTGTAGCCTAAGGGACTACAGCCTAAATAAAAATATTCAAATTATCTCCAAATATTTGAAGGCTATCATATAAAGAAGTATGATCCACACATCAAAAACTAGTATCAGTTGGCCAAAGTTTCAAGGAGACATATTTCTTTTTTTAAAGATTTTATTTATATTTGACAGAGAGAGAGAGACAGCCAGCGAGACAGGGAACACAAGCAGGGGGAGTGGGAGAGGAAAAAGCAGGCTCCCAGCGGAGCAGGGAGCCCGATGCGGGACTCGATCCCAGGACCCTGGGATCACGCCCTGAGCCAAAGGCAGACGCTTAACAACTGAGCCACCCAGGCGCCCCACAAGGAGACATATTTTGAGTCTATATATAAAAACAACTTTATCACAACTAAGACTTTTTAACCATAAAATGGGCTGTTTCATTAGTTTCCCACTACTGAAGTTATCCAAGTGGCTGAGTGGTTATTTGTCAGAGATCCTGAAAATAGAATTTCTATAGTAAGAAGTGAGTAGGGAAAGCTGACCTACAGGTCCATTCAGATTCTAAGAATGTATAACTCTAAGCATATGGGCAATGTTTAATTTCAGTTATACGAAGGGGTCAATGGCCATTATCACCTTACATTCAGTGTGTTTATTCAACAAACACTGACTGAGCAACTAATCAACAATCACTACATCAGCCCTAATAAGATAAACAGAAACAAAGCATGATTGCTACTCCATCCCAAAGAGCCACAGCCCAGGAGAGCTGTAGCATAAGACAATTAGGGCTCAAGACAGAATGGAGTGCGGGCCATAAGCAAGGCACTAAGTGCTTTAGTTAAGGTTTCTCCTGCATAATTGATTGTTATATCTGAAAATAAACCCCGTCCACGTTTTGTAAAAGCTGCAAATAACTCCAAGGATCTAGGCACAGGTTTTATGCAATACGTTTGATGACTGCAAGGCAAGCTGCTACAGAATCTGAACTTGGAGGTGAGTAATTATTAGAATGGATATGACTAAAGAGATAAATCCCCTCACCTAATAATTTTATATCTACTAATATTTAAAAATTGCATTTCTGAACAAAAAAAACAAATAAAAAATAATAGATATTGCATGGTCTCTGCCTCCAAAGACAATTTGAAATGATGACCCAATACTTAACTTGAAAAATTCTAACTAAACTAGAAATGTAACAAATCTATCAAATTTATCTCCTGGTTTTCTTTTGTTCCTTTATCAGCGATCTGACAAAATACAGTTCTGGGGAAATAAGCCTAAAGAGGTAAAAACTAGAATAGCTATAAATTTACATGTTACGAAGGAGATTTAAGTGAACCGATTTAAATATGAACCAATCCCACTCCACATTCCAGGGAAAGGTCTCACACTCTCTACCTGAGTACATGGTTTTTTTTTAAGTTTTACTATATTTGTGTACAAATTATAATTATGATGGAAGACAACTAAGACAGGATCCATTAGGCTTGCGTATGTACTGAAACACATAACTTGTTACATTGTCCCCCAAATTTGGATCATTTCAGCAGTGATTATTTGGTAAATTAGATCCTAGCATTTCAGAGACAGCAAGGCCCTTAGAGATGGCTAGCTCATAATATTTTGTTTTGTCTTAACACATGGCTTTTCAAGCAAGTCAATATATTTAACCAAAATAAATATATCAATAGCAAAAGAATGCTAGATGTCTAAGCACCACTGCATTCTAAAAATAAGAGCCTCTAAATCCATCATGGTGCTTAAAATGAACATTTTTACATAATAAAAATGCTGACAGCAAAATAAAGCATTTAGCTTAAGAGGCAGAAAAAAAGCAATAAGCAATTGTAAGTTTTGAAAAAGGAAAACTAGCAATTTTATGAAAACCATGGCAAAGGGTTTTAGGAAAAATTATGAATGCAGAAAGGGCATAAGACAGAAGTCAAGTCTCCAGGCCACAGGGAATACACACAGCTACTTGACGTACCGCAGTCCGAAGGCATTGGTGCCGCAGAAATGGAAAAAACAACCGGTGTCTCCGAACTTGGAAATAAAAACGGGTATCTTCCAATCAAAGAATTTCCTTCTACTGGAAAATCTGGAAGGTCCTCTATGGTCATCTTCTAGAAAGCCACCTTTAATGAGAGGGAGAAAAAAGCAGATCTATTATATTTGTATGCAGCTCAGAATGATTGCCTTCAATCACAAAAAATGCCTATTTTCTTTTCATATATAACACACTGACTTTTTAAGATTTTATGTTTTAAAGTAATCTCTGCACCCAACATGGGACCTGAATTTACAAGCCCGAGATCAACTGTCCCATGCTCCTCCAATTGAGCCAGCCAAGCACCCCAACCTACTGACATTGTAAACTCCAACCTTCAAGAATCTCTTCTAGAGAGGAAGGGGAAACACAACTCCCTTTTAGCAAACTGTTGTTGAAGAATATACGTTGTTTCACGCATCTCTTACTGACATGTAATCTTTTTAGACAAAGCCCAGGGATAATAAAAAGCTATTTCCCAACAATAGGTGAAAAAAATTTTAAATGCTGAATTAATCTAAATGGCTGATGTTCTCTTTACTCACACTAACAAAGGGACGTACCATCCCTTGTAGATATATTTCTTTTTTTTTTTTTTAAGATTTTATTTATTTATGTGACAGAGAGACAGCCAGCGAGAGAGGGAACACAAGCAGGGAAGTGGGAGAGGAAGAAGCAGGCTCCTAGCGGAGGAGCCCGATGTGGGACTCGATCCCGGAATGCCGGGATCACGCCCTGAGCCGAAGGCAGACGCTTAACGACTGCGCTACCCAGGCGCCCCTGTAGATATATTTCTATCATAGGATCTGACACAGGTTATATTATCTATCATCCAGTAATAGCTCATGTCACGTGCTCATCAC
Source organism: Ursus maritimus (assembly GCF_017311325.1). NCBI lineage: Eukaryota > Metazoa > Chordata > Mammalia > Carnivora > Ursidae > Ursus > Ursus maritimus. The sequence continues at coordinate 22,571,972 of NW_024426774.1, read as the reverse complement.
ATGAAAATCATCTACTTTAGAATGTTCTCATTATTTTCTGAAATCCCAGAAAACTTTACTGAAAATCAGTCACATCACTTACACAAACATGGATCTAAGAGCTTACTGGCATCGATCGCTTCTTACCAACGTACAAGACCTATTCGGTCTATCCGAGCAGAAGCTGGGAGGCCATGCCTTATAAACCACGTCACATATTACCTTTTCCCCAGAAAACATGAGAGCTTAGGATAAACGTGCTCTAAAGCGACTACTGCTGCAGCCTAGCGCATTTGGAAATGGCACAGAAGGCAGAGAAAATGTTAGTAAAACTGAATATAGAGATAACAAAGCATCCAGTTTCTTTTGTATCAAATCTTTAAAGTCTGAAATATTATGACTCTCTATATCTGTTTAAAATATATGCAAAAAACTATATTAAAAAACTAAATAAAAATGATTTTTGACCATTTTAGTAGAAAGAACAAATCAAGGTAGTTAACTGATAGCTTACTTATTCTACCAGGTAATGTCATGCCAGATACTACTCAATGTGTGTTCTATTATACTTAGTTAGCCAGTCCTATATCTAACTTACCCATCTTTGCTCCACCATCGCCACCCTGCTCCAAAGAAACAGTCACCTCTCTGAGCTAACCAGTTCCTTTTCAACTTGATTCATGTTTTCTGAAGATTAGCAGGAACTGGTAAAGAGTAAGGTGATTTCTTTTTTCTCATAAAGTGCATGCTTATATGGATGGATATTCTATATTAAAGAACCTAATCCAGTGTTAAGTATGTTAAAGGTACTCAAATTCTCTTAGATGCTAAAGCTTCTTGCCACCCAATACTTTGCATCATTTTGACAGTAACTCTGCCACATAAACAGGAAAATAACAAGGAACTGGTATCACACAGCAGGGCGATCTTCCTCAAATACTTCAATTCCAACAAGTAACACACACCTTGAAGAGAGCCCTTCTTCAATATTATGGCTTCTCAGGGCTATAGGTAACTCAGGACTCCTACTTGTTGGCTTCTACTTCCTTGGCAGTAAATTCGGGCAAATATTCTAAACAGCATATGAAGCTTCCTTTAAAGTCAAGGAACAGAGGCAGTTCTTTCTGCCCATGGATCCTGTCCCTGGGCTTTAATAAAAACTTACCTTTTTGCACTGAAAAAAAAATAAAGTCAAGGGACAGAAACAAAGTTTAATAACTATTAAGGAACCATTATGTACAAGGCATCACACTATTCTAAATATTTCAGAGAATACAAAAGTGAGGAACAGACAGTCCATTCTTGTTCCGTAGCTTATCATCTACTAGGATGAATACAATAGTACTAATAACCATAGACAATGAGCTAGAATGGGATGCATCTACATTTGCTACGGGGGCTCCTGATAATCAGAAATGGTCCAGTGAAGAAAGCATCTCCCGAGATGGGTCTTGAAAGAGAAGTGGACAGACACCAGGGCAGAAATTTAAAAGAAGAGCATGTTAAAGGAACCGTAGGCTGGAACTCAGGCACATCTAGGCTCACTGTAAGTGAGAAGGCTGTAATGGTTTTTTTTAGGACCATACTTGGGGAGTATTTTATATACCTAATCAAAGACCAAATCACTTAATTCCATAAGCACTGGAAACCCCTGATATTTTAAAAGGAGAGTGTCCTGATTCAAATTGTGTTCTAGAAAGATTAATCTGACTACAATCACACTTTTGAACTCAGACATGTTTTTTATACTCCTAATTCTCCAGCCAAGTGATTAAGTGGCTATCTTTCTGAGTTGGTTAAGAGGAAACCACCTTTAAAAACCTCCCTTTCAAAGGGTAGAGTTTCTCATCCAAAAATGTTTTTTGAAAGTGATCCTGAGACCAACTGTAACTTCCTCGCAGGCTGTGGAGCTCCTTAAAGAACTGTATCTTGTACAACTATCACTCTCCACAGCAGCCAGATTAGTGTTTTACGTGTATTTAATATTCAAATCCTAGATTCATGGTGGAAAGATGATTCATTTAACCAAATGTAATAAATGTTGTCATTTTACATGCTACATACTTCAAGCCCAGAGAAGCTACAACATTACGTGGTCAATGTACTAAACACTCTTTGTACTTTGTGCCTTCGTTGCATTTTTCCCTAGTCCCATTTCCTCTCCTTTATGAAAAACTCAACATTCTACCTTTGCCCCGCTTAAGAAAACTGCACACCTCTAAAAACGTTGCTCAAGTTTTAGAATCCTTACTGAAAGCAATCTCTGGATCTGAAGATCTATGACACCTGGGATCTTGATCAAACTTGGTCAAACTTGAATCAAATTCCCCAAACTTTGATTGATACAGGAATCCCATCCTACGCCATTACCCCAAATCAGCATTGAGAAAATGCAACTTGTAACATGGCTCTAATATCTCATGATTTCTCAAAGATTCCTAGCCCATGTCCTAACACAGAATGGTGGTGAGTGGAGATGCCCACTAACTTTTTCAGGGCTAGTAGGCCTCACTAAAGAACCCCACTGAGGTCAAGAGACTCTCTCAGTTTTGGAATATGGTTCAAGGGCAGCATCTTTGCGCTACTGAACTAACAGGATATTAAGTTGTGTCTGCACAGGTTGGAATCATGAGGCCCTTCCATTCAATTTCATACTGCATCTTGCCATGAGTCTTTATTTTCATTAGATTCCCAGAAAAGTACTGTAACCAAAATAAGCATTTTAACCATACCTTTAAGTATCCTTTAAAAATTAAAAATAGGAAAAAAAAAAAGTAAAAATAGAATTACTATATGATCTAGTGATTCCACTACTAAGTATTTACTCAAAGAAAATGAAAACACTAATTCAAAAAAATATATGCACCCTATGTTTATTGCAGCATTATGTACAATAGCCAACATATGGAAACAACCCAAGGGTCCATCCACAGATGAATGGATGAAGGTGTGGGGTGTGGGGTGTGTGTGTGTGTGTGTGTGTGTGTGTGGAATATTAGTCATAAAAAAGAATGAGATCTTGCCATATACAACAATATGGATGGGCCTAAAGAGTATAATGCTAAATGAAATAAGTCAGACAGAGAAAGACAAATACCATATGATTACACTCATATGTGGAATTTAAGAAACAAAGCAAAGGAACAAAAAAGGAAGGAAAGAAGGAAGGGAGGAATGGAGGGAGGGAGGAGGAAGGAAGGAAAGACTCTTAAATACAGGGACAAACCAGTGGTTGCTAGAGGGGAGGTGGGTGGGGGGTGAGTGAAAAGGATAAAAAATATTAAGAATACGCTTATCGTGATGAACACTGAGTAATATAGTGACTGTACACCTGAAACTAATATAACATTGTGTGTTAATTATACTTTAATAAAAGATGATAACAAAAAAAAATGCTTTAATGTAACATCTCCAGTTACCCATTTATTTGTTACATACATGCATCTGTTCAATCGCTAAATAGGTATTTACAGTATTTAATACTTAGTTGGCTCTGGGCCCTAGAGAGATTATAATAGACACCTGCCCTCAAGAAGTTCATTTAGTCACTCAACGAACATTTACTGAGTGTTTCTAAGTCCTAGGCTAGGCATAGCAAAGGGAAAGAAAATAGGTATGCCCTTGTCCTTAGATTAGAACCTAGTACAGGATTCCTATACGCTGTAAGTACTGTATAGTTGTGACCAAGTGCTGGATTCAAGAGGGCCAGTGGAAGCTTCCTGGAGGACTAAAAATTTATGGCTGCAGTGTCCAAACAGGTATCTACTAGCCACATGTGGCTATTTACATTAAATTAAAAAATCAGTTCCTCCATTGCTCTAGCCCCATACAAGTACTCAAAAGCCACACATGGCTAGACATGGCTAGTGTTTACTCTGTTGAAACAGTGCGGAAACACTCCCCTCCTTGCAGAAAGTTCTACTGAATGTCACTGAAGCAAAACAGTGCTGCTCGAACTCCAGATGAGAAAATAATAAACAACTAGAAACAAATAAAGGTTAACAAAGCAAGCCAACAGCTTTGTTAGCCAACAGCACAGTTAATTATACATAATTAACAAAGGAACAGTAAGCCCAAAAATAACCAGATATTTGTAGGTTTAAACAGAGCAAGTTGATTCTATAACATAAAGATCATAAGTACGTGTTTCAAAATTAGAGGCGTTATAAACAATAAAAGACACCATATAAATATCACTTTTTTAAAAGGCACTTCTGGTGGAAACTGCATCTGGTAAATCTGAAATATCTGAAATAAATACTACAAATAATATACCACTTGCTAAATCTTCTATACAATCAAAATAAAAATATTCATTACCTTTAGAGATCTAATCTTACAGCCCTGGTAGTCCATTATCAAACGGAAGCATTAAAAATGCATATTAATGTTAGCAAAATAAGAGAGAACCGGGATGGTTTTGCATAATAAAAATGTGGAAAGCTAGACTTCTGCCATTTTCAATTCCCTGCTTTCCGTCCATAGTTGCTACATGTCCCACACCGCCTGATCTCCTGCCATTCAGACGACTTACTTTAAATTTTGCAGAAGATTCATAAATGTCAATGTGAAAATGAAGTACAAGTATCTGGGGGATGTTTCCAAGGAGGAGGGTGTTTCCTGGTTGAAAAATTTCAAAGGCACCAATTTGTACTATGATACTGCTACAATATGAACCACAGTCTAGCTGGGAACATACAGTTAAGTTACTATCCCAGGAGAATATCATCCTCTGATACATATCAAAACATTGTCTCAGAGTTTAAATCCAAATTGCCTCTTTAGTCTCTGGATGAATGAATAACCTGACATCTAAAAGAAAGCTGACGTTATAAACCTATCAATCTAATCTACAAGGATGAGGTCTAAACCACGTCTCTGTTTAGGGCAGGTCTCCGTGCTAGTGCTCCCCCCCAATCCCCACGATTTAGAATTAAGGAATCTCAGGACAGCCAAGGACCGGAAGCAAAGTCATTTGGTTTAGCGTCGCATTCCCACTGGCAAAAGGTTTCTTCAACAATTCAAGAAGCCAGGGGAGGCACGGGAGACGTGAGGAGGCCCGCCGCAGGAAAAGGACGAAGGGCGGCGCAGCGCACGCAGCGCCCCGGCGCGCGGGTGACACTCCCAGGGCGCCCGTGCGGCCGCGCCCGCGGCGGCAAAGCGGGGGGCCGCCACCCAGACACTGCGCCGCACCTCGGCCAAAAGTCAGAGCGCCCGCGCCCGCCAGGAGCGGAGAGGAGAAACCCACCTCCCCGAAGGTGGGCCGCGCCGTCCCCGCCCCCGGCGCCGCCCCGGGGAGGCCTGCGGGAGCCCGCGACCCGGGCGCCCCCGACCGCGGCCGCGGGGCTCCCGCCGCCTTTGCGCCGCCCTCCCCGCGCCACCAACCGCCCCTCGGGCCCCCGCGCCCCCGCCCGGCCGGCTCGGAGCCCCCGCGCGCTCCCGCCCCACCTGCTCCTCCGGTCCTGTCGGGGCGGCCGGCTGCGAACGCGGAGGCGCGGAGGCAAGGCCGAGAGGCGCGCTCCTCCGCCCGGCGCCCGTCTCCAGTGGCCCGACGCGCAGCCTCCCGCCGCGCCGCTGCCCGACCTCGGCCGGCCCCTCCCGCCTGCAGCCTCCGCGCGCGCCGAGCCGGGCCCCACGCGGGGTCGGCGCGCGCGCAGTGCAGGCGCCCGAGCCGCGCGCAGGCCTCGGCCCCAGCCCCGCGCACGCGCTGGGACCCGGGGGGGCGGAGGCGGGGAGCGCGCCCCTGTGCTCGCGCGCCTCCTGCCTGCGCCCCCGCGGCCCCCGGCCGACGCAAGGTTGGGGCCTCCAGGTGAGCACTGTCTGGGGTTGAGCTTGCGTGGAGGTGGTGCTGCTGTGACATTTCCACCGCAGCTCGAGGGAGGCTCTCGAAGGAACCCCGCCAGGCCCAGGGCAGTGAACGGGGGAAGCAGCCCTTGGCGCGCTGTCTTCCTCCATTAAAACCCTGAGCTAGCCCCTGGGGCTAGGAGCGCCCCCACCGACTTCACAAGGACAGCGATGGCGTCTTACCTGTTTGGGGGCTCCCCGGGTCTAACCCTGTGCATGGCCCAGAGTAGGTCCATCAGCCAATTACCTGTTTGCAGGTCGTACCGTGAACAGCCTAGTCAACAGTTTACCCAGGTTGACTAATTACACCCAAAGGTGTCAGTGTAGAGGCAGAGGAGCAAACAGGAGGAGTCATCCCAGCACTTCATTTCCCTACTGCTTTGCTCGCTTCTTACCTTCTTCTCTCTTGGTCCCGGTCCCATCCCCCAAGAGCCAGAAGGTGGTGAAACTGTGACAACTAACAGACATAAATGCTGACATCCTGGTTCTCCATCATCCAGTGAAGGAAAGGTGTTACTTGACACTTAATGAGCCCCCTTAATGAGGGAACTTAATGAGACCATTGTTTCCCCATGACTGAGCTTTATAACACTGAATCACTGGTGTTACACCATAACAACTCTCTCTGAGGCCCTTTTGTTCTGGCTCTGATACACAGATAACACCAGTGTGCTTCACACCAAGCACAGTGCCTGGCAATAGCAGATGCTGAATGAACGAATGTGTATGTCTCTGCAGGAGCAGAGGTAAGTGCTGGGGGCACACCAGCATCTTTTTTTCTGTTAGAATCATTGATTCCAGGGACTAGAAAAGGCCCCTTTCCAGTTGCTTGAGTCTCCCTTACGACACCCTTTCGCCAAATCGCCATTGTTGAAAGCCTTCAGTAACCAGGAACTCACTTCCTTTAAAAACAGCCATTTTATCATAGATCAACCTTGTTGACAAGGTCTTCCTACCTTGAGTTAAATCCAGCTCCCTGCATCTCCTTCTTATTGGGTTTCCACCCTGGGGATTTCCAGATCATGTCTGACTCCAATTCAAGGTATCCAGGACACGCATTCTCTATCCTTTAGGCTGTTCCTTATAAAACATGGTCAAGATCCCACTCACCAGCATGTTAAAGGACTCTATGATGCACCCCAATTTGTTTAGCGCTCGAATGAACAGGAGTGTCCTGTTGCGTGCAGAGAGGATAGAAACTCACCTCTTTCTAGGTCCTATGCTTCTATTAGCATAGCTCAAAATATCAAGAGTTGTATGCAGCAATCGCATTACATTGTTAAATCGGGTGGAACATACTATCAACTGAAATCTGTAGAACTTATGCAATATTTAAACACCATGACCATCCCACAGTCCCTGATCAGCTGCCAGTTTCTCTGTCCCTGCAAGTTCAGCATCTTCATGCACTCTCAGGGATGATAATGTGACACGGCTGCTTCCTCCCTTTGGGGCTTCCACCTCCCTCTCCCTGATCTCATCTTACCCAGTTTTTTTTTTTTTTTAAGATTTAATTTATTTATTCGACAGAGATAGAGACAGCCAGCGAGAGAGGGAACACAGCAGGGGGACTGGGAGAGGAAGAAGCAGGCTCACAGCGGAGGAGCCTGATGTGGGGCTCGATCCCATAACGTCGGGATCACGCCCTGAGCCGAAGGCAGACACTTAACCGCTGTGCCACCCAGGCGCCCCTCATCTTACCCAGTTTTTATCTGACCCCGCCCACCTCTTTAACTGGTTAAAAGAAGAAAGGCAGCGGGCCTGGGTGGCTCAGTGGATAAGCGTCTGCCTTCTGCTCAGGGCGTGATCCCGGAGTCCTGGGATCGAACCCCGCATTGGACTCCCTGCTCCGCTGGGAGCCTGCTTCTTCCTCTCCCACTCCCCCTGCTTGTGTTCCCTCTCTCACTGGCTGTCTCTCTCTCTCAAATGAATAAATAAAATCTTTTTTAAAAATAAAAATAAAAAACTAAAAGAAGAAAGGCAATCTATCTGCTTTTGGTTGGCTTTCAGCAACTGTAAATGAGTCCTATTGTTGGTGAGCCAAAAAACTCAGAAAGATCTGTGTGTAACAGAAGTTTCCAGAGGTATACAGTTCACTTTTATTGTTGACTTAAATTATTCCTCTGAGATACCACTCTTAGAAGGTGACAGGGTATGGCTAGCTGAGTTGTTTTTAACTATAATAAAACTTTCTGTTAGAACCAGCCAGGTTACTGGCTTTTTCTGCTACAAATACAAAATAGTTGAGAGGCAATTTCCCAGGGTACCAAGCCATTAGGGAGAGATTCTTCTACTCACCTGGTTGCCTTTGTCCAAAAAACTGAATTTACACCGTAAACCATCATCAAGGCTGTTTATGGGGTAATACTTCCTAGAACACCCCATAGGTCATACAAGTATGGCCAGGTATGGCCCATTTAACAAGAGTTGGACCGGGCAGTGATATGGGACCAGAACTTGGAACTTGAACTATCTGCTGGGATGGGAAGGCACATAGGGATATGGTCCAGCTGCACCTGCTAAGATACACTTATATCTAAGGCACAGCAAGGTTCCTGGACAATGAAACATAAAGCACAGCCCCAGGAGGTGAGCAGCATTGGCGATCAGCACCAGTGTGGAGAAGCGGCATTACTGACTGACTACTGTATGGCCCTTTACCTATGGGATTTTACTTGCCTTCACTTTACAAATGAAGAAACAGACTCCTGGAGGTTGTGAAACTTGCTCAGTGTACCCTGGGGCAGAAAAAGATTCAAATCTAAGTCTATCTGCTATGAAGTCTTGAGTTGATCCACTATTTTGTATTACCTACATAGGGCGTCCTTTTGCACATTCAGGACTCAGAAATGCTGTGTCAGACAGCAGGGATCATTCAGAAATTCAGGCAGACAGTCAGAAAGTCAGCATCAACTATTAGGGATTTACCCCAACGATACAAATGTAGTGATCCGGGGGGGCACCTGTACCCAATGTTCATAGCAGCAATGTCCACAATAGCCAAACTATGGAAAGAGTCCAGATGTCCATTGACAGATGAATGGATAAAGATGTGGTGTATATATACAATGGAATATTAGCCATCAAAAAAATGAAATCTTGCCATTTGCAACGACATGGATGGAACTAGAAGGTGTTATGCTAAGTGAAATAAGTCAATCAGAGAAAGATAACTATCATATGATATCACTCATATGTGGAATTTAAGAAACAAAACAGAGGAGCATAGAGGCAGGGAGGGAAAAATAAAACAAGACGAAATCAGAGAGGGAGACAAACCAAAAGAGACCCTTTTTTTTTTTATTTTTTGTTTTTTTGAGAGAGAAAGAGCATGAGCAGGGAGAGGGCCAGAGGGAGAGGGAGGAAGAAAAGCAGACTCCCCACTAAGCAGAGAGCCCGACTTGGGGCTCAATCCCAGGATCCTGGGATCATGATCAAAGCCAAAGGCAGATGCTTAACTGACTGAGCCATCCAGGTGCCCCCCAAAAGAGACTCTTAACCATAGGAAACAAACTGAGGGTTGCTGGAGGGGAGGAGGGGAGGAGGATGGGGTAACTGAGTGATGGACATTAAGGAGGGCACATGATGTAATGAGCACTGAGTGTTATATACAACTGATGAACTACTGAACTCTACCTCTGAAACTAATAATACACCATATGTTAAGTAATTGAACGTAAATTAAATTTAATTTAACTTAAAAAATAAAATAAAATAAAAAGATAGTATCAAAAAGGTCTCTCAGCAGCTAACAGGACCCAAACCATGAGAAAAGGGTTAGGGACATAGGCAGAAGAAGACAGAGTGACTGCTCTTATGTGAACCGAGATATTGGGTAGGATATCATATCATTCACAGCGGAAGAAAACAGGGAAGGACTCAGTTTCCAGAATCTGGTTGTACAGGGCATTAGGACCACAAAGAGACACTCAGCTATCAGAATTGGGATGTCAGATTGGCTTAGCACCACCTAGCAGAAGTAGTTAAATGCAAAATATCAGAGCACTGGGTAGAGCCCCTAAAATCTTTATATTTGCGGATGATATGATCATCAGCATAGAAAAGCTAACAAAATCAACTATTAGATGTAATAAATGAATTTAATAACGTTACCAAGTACAAGATCAAATGCTAAAAGTAGTTTCTTCTACGTCGGCAGTAAGCAACCAGGAAATATAATAGACAATAAGATTCACAACAGCAATAGAACTCTAAAGCTTAATACCCAGGAATTAACCTAACAACGTGCAAGAACTTTATGGAGAATATGCTAAAATTCTATTTAAGGACATAAAAGAAGATGGAATAAGTGAAGATACGCCATGGATAGGATGTCTGGACATTGTAAAAATCCATTTAATTTTATCAATGTTATACCAATCAAAATTCCCGCAGGAATTCAAATTTTAAGGAACTTCAATAAATTTATAAAATATATAAGGAAAAATAAAATGGTTAATGGTTAAGTCAATTTTGAAAAGCAAGAGCAAAGAGAGAAACCTGCCCTGCCTAATATTGTTATTACCACAGTGATAAAAATAGCGCGGCCCTAGTACGGGAACAGGTAGAACACAGGACTCAGAAGCAGACCCGTGAGACCTCAATATATATAAAAGTGATACCACAAATCAATGAGAAAAAATACATTATTTAGAAGATGTTCTTGGGGAAACTAGCTTAGTTATATGTCTACCATATACAAAGGTGAACTCCAGGTGAATTAAGGACCTACATTTGAAAGGTAGAAAAGAAAATGTAGGAGAATATCTTTATGAACGTGGGGTAGGGATCTACTTCCTACAACAAGACTGCACAAGCACGAACCTTAAAACAAAAGTCTGGGAGCCTTGACTACATCACAATTAAGGCTTTTTTTCAATGAAGACTACCATAGAAAAGGTGAACAGCAGCTGAGAAATTGGGAGAAGATATATATATTCAAAAGCAGCTAGGGATTAATACTTAAAATATGTAAGGAACTTTTGCAAGTCAACAAAAAGAAGTCAGAAAATCCAGTATAAAAATGGGAAAAGGTTAGAACTAGGCAGTTCACGGAAGTAAGAGTCAAGATGTAAAGCATAGAAGAGATGCTTAAACCCACTAGTGAAGAGACAAACAGTATGCTACTACCTATGGCCACTGGTATGCTGGAGTACTGAAAAAACAGCTCTCAGGGCGGGGCGTGGGGGCGGTCCTAATTTTTAGGGTTTGCCAACTTCCGTGGTGCAAATACTGTCACCCCTGTGGATTTCCTGCTACCAGCATGAAGCCGTTGAACAAGGAGTTCAGAAGAAATGCGTTCAGCCTGCTCTCATGAGCCAGTTCCAACACGCCACTGCTTCACCCCTCCGCTTGGAAAAATTAGTCAAATAGTCCCAAATATTGGCAAAGAGAGGGGGAAATGGGAATCTTCATGCATTGTTGATGGGAATTTAAACTGGTAAATACATGCCGTAGAGCAATCTGGCAGTATTTAGTGAAAAGAGTATCAGCATGCTTTATGACTCGGCAATCACCCTCCTAGACATGCCTCTGAGAAACTGTAACCCTTTTTTTCCCCAAGATTCATTTATTTATTTTAGAGAGAGAGGAAGAGCTCGAGCAGGGGGAGGGGCAGGGGGAGAGGGAGAAGCCGACTTCCCACTGAGCACGGGGCCTGACATAATGCAAGGCTCAGTCTCACAACCCTGAGATCACGACCTGAGCAGAAACCAAGAGTCAGACACTTAACCAATTGAGCCACCCAGGCTCTCCTGTTTGTAACCTCCTTCATGTGGCTTCTAGGAGGCCATTGTCTCATTTACTAGATGAGCTCATCCAATCCGTGTCTTTAAATGCCATCTCTATTTTCATGATTCCAAAGTTTCTATCTCTAGCCCTGAACTTCAGCCATAGATCCAACTGCCTATTCCAGATCTAATCTGTAGTGTATTATAAGCATCTCAAATATAGCATGTTCAGAATAGAACCCTTCCCCACGACCTTCCCATATCGGTAAATGATGGCTGGATTCTTCTGTTTGCTCACTGGAGTCATCCTTCCTTTCCTTCATAGTTCTGGATTTCTCAAACCCAAGTCCTATTCCCCATTTTTAAAAAAATCTCATGACATCATTTTAAAAGATATTTGTTTATTATTTATTTGAGAGAGCACACAAGCAGGGGGAGCAGGAGGCAGAGGGAGAGGGAGAAGCAGGTTTCCTGCTGAGCAGAGAGCCCAATGCAGAGCTCGATCCCAGGACCCTGGGATAAGGACCTGAGCTGAAGGCAGACACTGAACCTACTGAGCCACCCAGGCGCCCCCTACCCATGACATGCTTTATTGATGATGAAATTTATCAATACCACTGAAGTCCTTACAAATCAATAGTCACCAGAGACCCAGGAACTGCCTACTGCCATCACCTGGCGTTGCTTTCCTCTGACCCATCTTTTCTTTCTCAAAACTTCAAGTGGGGACCTGCCCACTGAAGTGGACCACAAACTGAAGACCCCACAAGGCTCATTATCTGAATCCATGGGTCTCATTCCTGGTTGCCTGTTGGAATCTCCCGAATATCTTTCACAAAATAAACCCTAGAGACTCCCTCAAATATTCTAACTCAACTGGCCTAATTTAGAGTCATGCTATTCTAAAGTTTTATTGTCTCTTTTGTTAGTCCGATTCCCAAAAAGACACTAACAAATGAAGTTTTCAAACCCAGCCCGTTCCTGTGTGGGGAACCGCTTCCCAGGTCCTCCAGTTGGTGCCACTCCCAAGCACCAGATGACACAACTGCTTTTAAAAGTCTTCTTTATGGGCCAACAAAAAGGAAGAAAGAACAAAGAGAATGTTTCATGGCACCAGGATTAAAACTGCCAGTTCAAGAACTAAATTTTTCACACCGGCTGCTCAAAGTTTTGGCCACCAAGACTCTTCCAGAAACATCTCTGGCACACAGTAATGGCATCAAGACAGTTTCCGCTAGGATATTAGTTCCAATGTCCCACCCCCCCACCCCCATTGAAACATACCTTAACCAAGCCTCTAGATACGTCGTTTATAGAAAATGTGAAGCATAAAGGAATATCATCAACACCACCGTGAGGATGCAGTAAGCCAAATCCAACATGTGGGAACTTCTACAGGGCAGATAACCTAATTCCTACAATCAAAAAGCAACTAAGGGAAGCTGGTATGGATCAGAAGAGACATAAGAGCTCTCTGTCCATAACCTGCAGTGTGCAGAGCATTTGAATCTGGATGCAAAGAAATGTAAAAAAATTATCGAGAGTCGAGGGAAATTTAACCTGAATTGGGCATTAAATTATATCAAAAAATTTGTGTTAATTTCCTTTTTTAATTTTTTAAAAATTTTTGTAAAGGTTTTATTTATTTATTTGACAGAGAGAGACAGACAAAGAGAGAGCACAAACATGGGGAGCAGCTGAGGGAGAAGGAGAAGCAGGCTCTCTGCTGGGCAGGGAGCCTGACACGGGACTCAATCCCAGAACCCTAGGACCATGAGCTGAGCTGAAGGCAGGTATTTAACCAACTGAGCTACCCAGGTGCCCCCTTCTGTTAATTTCTTTAGGTATGAAAATAACATTGTGATTATGTTTTTATTGAAAAGTCCTTATCTGTTAGAGATTCATATTGAAGTATGTATGATAAAATGTTTAATGTCCAGATTTGCTTTAAAGTGGCCCATTAAAAATAAGTGTGTGATAGGAATGCAAACTAGTCCCACCACGATGGAAAACAATATGCAGGTTCCTCAAAAATTAAAGTAGGTTTACTATACAATCCAGCAATTCCACTTCTGGGTTTATACCCAGAGGAAATGAAAACAGGAGTTCAGCGAGATATCTGCACTTCCATGTTTATCGTAGCATTATTCACAATAGCCATGATATGGAAACAACCCAAATCCCATCAATGGATGAATGGATAAAAAAGATGTGATACATATACACAATGGAATATTATACTGCCACGAGGAAGGATATCCTCCCATTTGCAACAACATGGATAGACTTTGAGCAATTACACAAAGTCAGTCAAACAGAGAAAGACAAGTACTGTGTGATATCACTTTTATGTAGAATCTAAAAAAGTTAAAACTGTAAAAATTAGAGATTACCAGGGGATGGAGTGGGGGGGGGGGATAAGAGTGATGGTGTTTAAAGACACAAACTTATAATGAATAATAAATAAGTCTTAGAGATGTAATGAATCTAGACAATAATGTTGTACTGTAATTATGTAATGTGATAAATATCACTACATTGGCAATCATATTATCATATATAAATGTATCAAAATAACACACTATATACCTTAAATCAACACAATGTTACATGTCAAATTTATTCAATTAAAAAATATGTGTATTATGGGAGGGATAGATGAAACAAGAATGACAAAATATTGATCATTATGAAAGCAGAATAATGGGTATATTATTCTTTCTTCTTTTGCATAAATTTGAAAAAATTTCCATAGTAAAAAGCTTCAAAAGAGAAAGCTCCAGGGGGGCAGGGATTTTAGTCTATTTCTGTCAGTGCTGTAGCCTCTGTACCTAGAATGGTACTTGGCACATAATACAAGCTCAATAAATATTTGTTGCTAGAAGGGCCCGGTTCTTGAAGATTTCAGTCTCAGTCAAGATATAACTATTATGTCCAATGAGTTTAGAAATCACAGAAGTTGCCTGTGTATCACATGGGCACTCTAAAATGGGAAGCATTCAAACCTCACTAAAGCTCTATCAAATTGTCTTTCCAGCAGCTGCTTACAAAACCAATAGTTTCATCCCTGTTCACTGCAAACCATGAGCTGCTTAATAGCATCTTGATTCGGGGTTGAAAGAATGTCAGACCCACTGGAGCTTCCCCCCCAACCCTCCGTGGGTACAGAGCAGTTTGCGTCTTGTCAACAATGTATCGAATGACTCACCTAACCAAGAAAGCCATTGACAGACCAATTAGCTGGTACTGAGCCATGAGAAAGGCTCCATCGTGACAAAACCTGCATTGATAATGAGATGGGTTCTGCCATTCCTCATCTAACCATATTTGCAATATCAGGGAATAGTTAAGGCAAAAATGTGAATTGCATTTTTAGATTCACATGGGGTTCAACCCAAGAAGAATAAGTTACAGTTTATCTTTTTAAGGCCCATCAAAAAAAAAAAACCCAAACAATATCTTCATCATCATCAAAATAATCACAACCACAAGCACTGAATGACACTTAGAAAGGCAACCAAATTGCATCTGGTCCATCAAATCACCAGAAATAACCCGAATGCCTCCCAGCTGAAGGGAAGTAGGGACTCTACCACAGTTAAGAATCACCCCCTGTTTTTTAGGATAGGAGAAAGAGTGTTGGGGCTGCAATCATGCGTGACCTGAGTTGGAACCCCAAAACCATCTCTCCCTAGCTCTGTGAACCTAGCAAATCACTTAACTTCTCTGAGCCTTAGTTTGCTCCGTTATAAAATGAGATCATGAACACCTGACTCTGGGGCACCTGGGTGGCTCAGTTGGTTAAGCATCCCACTCTTGATTTC
This sequence comes from Ursus maritimus, assembly GCF_017311325.1. Taxonomy (NCBI): domain Eukaryota; kingdom Metazoa; phylum Chordata; class Mammalia; order Carnivora; family Ursidae; genus Ursus; species Ursus maritimus. Next base: position 22,556,596 of record NW_024426774.1, on the reverse strand, counting down.
AGCTCAGATCATGATCTCAAGGTCGTCTGCTTGAGATTCTCTCCCCCTCCTGCTCTCTCTGCACCTCCCCCTACTCCCATGTTCTCTCGAGCACATGGTCTCTCTCTAAAATAAATAAATAAAATCTTTAAAAAAAAAAAAAAAAACCTGCCTCCAAGTGTCATGCATATAAGGCCTGACTCCAAGTGGGTGCTCAGTAAATACCTGGATAAAAATATAGATGTGGTCATGAAACGTGTCCATGAAAAAAGAAACTCTGTTTCTAACAAACTGCCAAAGAAACAGTGTTAGTCCTAGGGATTTCCCAAGAGGGAGAGCACATTGCAGGATGAGGTGATCAGGAAAGGCTTCACAGAATAGATATACTTTGAGTTAAGTGGGGAGGATAATGAGCTCCCGTTACATAAGTGAGGAACTAGCATTTACTGAGCGTTTAGTATGTGCTATCCATGTTCTAAGCACTTCCATGAATTATTTTACTCCTGAAGGAGAACTATCATTTTAGGGGCCCCTGGGTTAAGCGTCCAACTCTTGGTTTCTACTCAGGTCATGATCTCAGGGACCTGATATCAGGGTTATGGGATCGAGCCCCACATGGGGCTCTGCGCTGAGCAAGGAGTTTGCTTAAGTTTCTCTCTCCTCTCCCTCTGCCCCTCCCCCCTCAAATAAATAAATAAATAAATCTTTAAAAAATCACACAGTAAATAGCAGAATCAGGATTTGAACCCATGCAGTCTAGTTCAAGAGATTAAACTCTTAACCATGACACTTTGCAAGAGAAAGGATTGGAAGCAGAAAAGCTAGCCATGTGTTTGAAGGATGTAAAGAGTCTAGCTGGCACAGATCTCAGGGTATAGACTGGTAGAAGATGAGCTGGAAAGGGAGTTTGAGGCTAGATCAAGAATGGCCTCGAATGTCACACAAGGAGGCTTAGAGACTCTTGTGAGGATGAAGAAAAACCACCATAGAATCTGTCAGCAATTTCAAAATAGAAACTCCTACCTAACCTTTATGCCCCCTGTTACGCTCTCCTAATAAAAAGTCTGAAACAAAAGCATACTTAAAAATTCAAGCATTTTGAAGTGAAATTATCAACTAAAAATAAAGTTGCCTGAAGAGCGTTAGCTTTTATCAATTCAATTTAACTAGTTCTTTTAAATAGCAAATTATTTTCACAAATGATTTCTCCACAGACAGCTTAATTTAACTTACTGTTACATACGCACAGTAATGACCTGCATTCAAAATGAAGTTGAGACAAGTTATACAGATGTCCTTGGGGGATGGAAATCTATTGTTTCTGCCTTTCCCATTGCACCCCATTAACGATGTTGCAGCATAACAATAACACCTACATATCACCATTTTAACCACTCAGTTATTATATAATAATGTAATAACATAATAATCTTTTGGATATGTGCACATTGCACAGAAGCACAGTCCCAGGGAACAAACACCAGCCTTTTTACTTCCTTGGGTGCTGTCCATCCAGCAAGGTGCTGATGGACTTGCTACCCACCCTACTGCACTCCACTTTCCTTGGCACCATGATCTCTATTTCTCCAGCCTCACACAAGCCTTAACTCAGACTTCAAAGCAGCGAGTCAAAGTTCAGCTTGTCAAGTGAGGCTCCATACACCCACCAAGAGCTGCATTTTCACTAATTTAGAGGCATCGTTGCTAGTAATAATAGCCTAGCATCTTTGGAAGCAAAGGCCAGTGACATCATGGTCACTTTTGTGCCTCTATTGCAAAGGCCACTGGCCATGCCCAGGTCTCAGCTGCATCTAAGATTAGCCACCCTCAGTCCACACATTCCTCAGCTCCTACAATCTGAAGAAGTTCAAGAAAAGAGGTGTGGTCTCTGAGGGGAGCTTCTGGTCCTCATTTGTCAAGCACTTACTAAATAATTCTTAGTATCAGTAAATACCATTAGATAGGGGACTTTCTAACCTGAGACGAAAAAAAATAAAATTCAAAAATTTGGGGAGCAGGATAGAATCCCAGACTTTGAAGTCAGACATATAGGGTTTGCCCGGAACTGAAAGGGTTTCTGGGTTGTGGCACTTTCAGTTTTAAAAACCAGGACACTGCCAGAGATACCAGAACAATTTGGTCACCTACAGACAGATCAAAGTTCAAATTTAATTAGCTTCGGGACCTTGAACAAGTAAAATAACCTCTCAAAGACTCAGCTTCCTCGTTTATAAAATTGGTATCACAGTGATGTGGGAAACAAAGGCAGAAGAAAAATCATTAAATTTCTTTACTACCTACAGCATATGGACAAGTCCTTGAAACAGGCAGAGTGACATTCCCCTAGGGACTCAACTGCCTGGATGTGGACATTTTGCTAAGGGCAAAAGGCAATCCTAGCCCTGATGCACACCTCCCCCCAACCCCAGGATCCTGTAAACATACTTTAACATAAAAAAATTCTTTTGGAAATTTCCTTTATCTCTAAACCCCCAAGATACGTGTTGGCAATCATCCCCCAAGCATATGGCCCACCAATATACATCTGAAGGGTCTCATGACTAAGGTTTTATTAGATGTTAATAAATGATTTTTTCGTAACAAAAGCTAGTCCCCCAAGGTCCTGGAAACCTTGCTTCCAAATTCCTTAGAGACTTACCTTCGTTATCCCTAACCCCCTCCCAACTTGAAAGTCTATAATGGGCCACTCCTCATGACCCCAGGGCAGCTCTTTCTACCCACGGGCCCTGTCCCCATGCTTTAATAAAACCACCTTTTTGCACCCAAGACCTTCTTGGCCATCGGCTTCGAACCTTAATGTCTTTCCTACATCAATAGTAGGACCTACTCTATCATATATTTCGTGTAAGAATTCAATAAGTTACTGTATAAAAAGAGCTAAGCACAGTGACTGATGCTGAATAATTGCTCAGTAAGTGTTAATACTGTATATGTAATCAATAATTATAAGATAACATTGAATGAGAGGCTCAATTAGGTATTTAAGCAACTAAAAAAAAAAATCAGATAAGGAAGAATTGGATCATAAGAAAAGGTTCCATAGTGGTAGGGTTGACACATAAAATACAGACTGCCTGATTAAATTTGAATTTCAGATAACCAGCAATTTTTTAGTATAAGTATATACCAAGTTATTTCTAAAAATTATTGTCTATCTGAAATTCAAATTTAGCTGGATATATCTGGGTATTTTATTTGCTTAAAATGGCAAGAGAGAAGAGACAAACACCAGGCGGAGGGATGAACATGAGTGGCAGTGGACCCAAGAGAGGAGCCACACATGGGACAGTCTTGTAAGTTTTTAGAAGGAACACCTTAAGACGCAGGCCAAAGAGCCTAGATTTGACACAGAGTATCTGGGAGAGTTGGAGGTAAAGTGCTGGGGTCCTGGGATAAAGTGGGGATGGAAAGGAAGGAATGCTTCAGAGAAAGAATGAATGAGCATTTGTGAAGGGAAAGAATGGATCTGAGGGTTTGACCCCAAGGCACTATGAGAGAGACTCTGTGATCAAGGAGATCTGGTCTGTGGCTGTCCTTGTAGTCAGGTGGGTGGCCTGAACTCAGGGTGGGGGTGGGGATGGGGGTGGAAAAAGAATTGGAAGCAGAGAGATGTTGTGAAGGAAGGTAAGGTCTGTGGAGAAGGCATGACTAGAGTTCTGAATATGAATGCGTCCTTTCGCTATGAAAACTTCCTTATCCCTGCAGGGTCATTACTGGTGAACTGAATAAGCGATTACATGTAACTCTAGAGAAGCCTCATGAGGTAAGTTAACTCAGACCAAGAAAAAAAAAATTAGGGCATTTAATGCCCTCTTTGCTAGAACCTTAGTTGTAAGAAGAGATTAAAGATTTGGAATTCATACAATTCCCTTGTTGCTTCCCTTCCTCCTGAGACCCCACGGGGTTCTCGTGCCCCCCAGTAATGACTGAGTTCTTCAAAGAGAGTGAGTTCAATGCAGCCAGCTAGTGAGGGGCCTGGGGACTCAGGGAATTTCCCTCAGCACCTGCATCACTATTTTTGACCTCCCAAGTAGGTTGCTTTTTTGCTGATGTGCATATACGAAATTCTACTCTTGGGGCAAATGAAAAACCCGCAGCCCCATTTGGTAGTGTTTCCCCAGAAGGGCAGTACTTCTCTTTAGAAACACTTCCTGGTGTGAACCTGTAATTCTGATTCAAAGAAGCAAATGGTTCAGAATATCTGCCTTGAGGTATATGTGAAACCAAAAACCAATAGTCCTCAAAGAACCAGACCCAAAGGATCTTCTTAGAAACTCACCTTGAAGCACTTTATCAAGTTCTGATGACTCACACTGACATTCTTCAAGGTCATTTCCCACCTCTGCCCAATGTGAGAAAGCTGTCCCTTCAACATTCCCACCTCTGGATCCTTGTATCGGCCATTCCTTCGCCTAGACTTTACCTGCAATCTACCTCCACCTCTCCAAATCCTACTACCCTTCCAGACCCTTCCTACATCTCACCCCATCTATGCAGAGCTAGCTCTCTAATTTCTCCCTTTCACTAAAGAAGGACACATTTTAAAACCCAATTATATGCTATTTTGTATACTAGTCACTCATATGGAAGCATTTTTCCTGCCTTTCCAGTAAGGCTGTAAATTCCATGAGGGCAGGGAACATTTCTTTCGTATGCCTAAAAGCACTCCATACCTACTTGCCGTATTAAATTTAAAATTGAAAGTTGTAACAAATGTACCACACTAATGCAAAATGTTAATAATAGAGGAAACTGTCAGGGGGCACAAGGGGCTTGCAGGAACCCCCTGTACTGTCTACCTAGTTTTCTATAAACCTAAAACTACTCTTTAAAAATAAAGACTATTGATTTAAAAATGTCTAATATCTTTCTCCAAATCCTGAGTTCCTTCCTCTCTTTCAAGGGACAGAAGGAAGCAAAGAAGGAAAAGGCAAAAAAGACATTTAAAACGTAGACCAATATGCTGAAGTCAGTTGTTTTCCTGGATACTAGCAATGAACAACTGGAATTTGAAATTAGAAGCAACACCGTCAACAGTATCAAAAAAGAGAGAGAGACTTAGGTATAATCTAACAAAATATTTACAAGATTTATATGAGGAAAACTACAAAACTTTCACCAAAGAAATCAAAAAAGGTCTAAATAAATGGAGACCTATCCCATGTCCATGGATAGGAAGACTCAAGATTATTAAGTCAGTTCTTCCCAACTTGATCAATGCATTCAATGTATTTCCAGTCAAAATTCCAGTATATTATTTTGTGCATATTGACAAACTGATTCTAAAGTTTATATGGAGGGGCCCCTGGGTGGCTCAGTCAGTTCAGTGTCTGCCTTCAGCTCAGGTCATGATCCCAGGGTCCTGGGATAGAGCCCCACATCAGGCTCCCTGCTCAGTGAGGAGCCTGCTTCTCCCTCTCCCCGCTGCTCATGCTCTCTCTAGCTCTCTCTCTCTCTCTCTCTCAAATGAGTAAATAAAATCTTAAAAAAATAATAAATAAAGTTTATATGGAAAGGCAAAAAGCCCAGAATGACCAACACAATGTTGAAGAAGAAGAAAGTCAAACAACTGATGAGACTTAAAGACATGATAAAGCTACAGTATTCAAGAGAATGTAGTATTGGCAAAAGAAAAGACAAATAGATCAGCGGAATAGAATACTGAACAAAATATACCGGCACAAAAACATATTTACACAAATGCAGTCAACCACTCTTTCACAAAGGAGCAAAGAGAATTCAATGGAAAAAGAATAGTGTTTCCATAAATGATGCTGGAACCACCGGACATTCACATAAGAAAAATGAATCTAGGGGCGCCTGGGTGGCACAGCGGTTAAGCGTCTGCCTTCGGCTCAGGGCGTGATCCCGGCGTTATGGGATCGAGCCCCACGTCAGGCTCCTCCGCTAGGAGCCTGCTTCTTCCTCTCCCACTCCCCCTGCTTGTGTTCCCTCTCTCGCTGGCTGTCTCTATCTCTGTCGAATAAATAAATAATAAAATCTTTAAAAAAAAAATGAATCTAGACACAGACCTTACATCCCTCCTGAAAACTAACTCAAAATGGATTATGGGTATGTAAAATGCAAAGTTATGAAACTTCTAGAAAATAACATAGGAGACAATCTAATGACCTTGCATTTGGTAATGAGTTTTTAGATACAACACCAAAAACAAGCTGGACTTCATTGGGACTTAAACTTCAGCTCTGCAGAAAACTCTGTTAAAAGAATGAAAAGCAGCCATAGACTGGGAGAAAATCTTTGCAAAACACATATCAGATGAAGGACTTGTACCCAAAATATACAAACAAGTCCTAAAAATGAACAGTAAGAAAGCAACTCAACTTAGGAAAATGATCTGAACAGACCTCACCAAAGAAGATGGCAGGTAAACCTTGCGAAAAGATGCTCAACGTCCTAGGCTATCAGGGAACTGCAAATTAGAACAACAACAAGGTACGACTACACACCTATTAGGATGGCTAAAATCCCGAACACTGACACCACCAAATTCTGGCAAGAATATGGAGCAAGAGGAACCCTCATTCCTTGCTGGTGGGAATAAAAAATGGCACAGCCACTTTGACAGACAGTTTGGCAGTTTCTTACAAAGCTAAGTACTGTATTGTCTTACCTTAATATGCAGCAGTCTCACTCCTAGATATTTACCCAAGTGATTTGAAAATTTGCCTCCAAAAACCTGCATATGAATATTTTTATCAGAGTTCCTCATAATTACCAAAACTTGCAAATAACCAACACGTCCTTCAGTAAGGGAATGAATAAAACAAATTGTGGTACAGCTATACAATGGGATATTGAAAGTGATCAAAAGAAATGAGTTATCGAGCCATGAAAAGACTAGGAAGACCCCTAAATATAGATTGTTAAATGAAAGAAGCCGGTCTGAAAAGGCTACCTACTGTATGATTGCAACGGTATGACATTCTGGAAAAGGCAAAAGAAGAGAGATAGTAAAAAGATCAATGGTTGCCGGGGGCTGGGGACGGAGGAAGAGAAGATGAACAGGTAGAACACAAGGATTTTTAAGGGCAGTGAAATCGTTCTGGACGGTACAGTAACGGTGGGTACACGACGTTATGCATTTGTCAAAAGCCAGAGAATATACACCACAAAGAATGAACTGTCATGTAAATTATGAACTTCAGGTAACGGTAATGTATCAATATTGGCTCATCAATTGTAAAAAATTAAAAAAAAAAAAGGAGTGGATTGTGAAGCATTTTTAATACTTCATTCGGTTTTTCAGCACCGAAATGCCTTTTTGATTTTTTGGTGTTATTCTGTAGGAAAGGATATACTTCTGTAAAATGTGTCTAAATTGCCTCACGGCGTTATGTCCATCTACTGAAACCCATGTTAATTTGTCTAGAATAATAATACACTTTGTTCGGGATGCTCACCTGTGCCTTAGCACAAATGAGCTTTCATCGGAGGCCCGGTGGGCATGAGATCCATTTTATAATGAAACTTACCCCGTCATGACACTGTCCTCTCAATGTCACCCAGAAAAAAAAGAAGAGTCAATTTCTCATGGGTCTTCCTCAGCAAGAGCACCAGTTGTTTGGAGTGTTGGTGGGGAGTCTATGAAAATAGGTGTTTTCATAATGGGCCCCTTGGGGTCCATGGGCAGATTCCAATTACAGAAAGCCAGGGTGGTGGTGGCCGGCTTCCACTTGACTCCCTGTGGTGGAGGCTTCCTCTGAATGCACCAGCCTGCTTTTTACTGGCCTCGGATACCTAATAATGACATTGCCTGGGGTGCTACGGATACCAGATTTAAAGGGCCAGAGACCAGCGTTCCAACCTTTAACCTATCTCTGAGGCTGCTGGCAGCACGGGCCAAGGAAGAAGAACGGCTAACAGGGTCTGGCCCTTCACTTCACGGTCAGGAAGAAGCCTGGAGGCTGAGGAGACTCTCCCAAAGGGAGACTGGGGAATCAACACCCGGACTGACTTCTCCCTCCTCCAGGTCCGCGGCAGTGCCTCTCTCCGGCCGGAGCGCTAGGGGTCTGCCTGCCCGGCCAGGGCGCGGGCGTAGGGAGGCTGCATCTGGAGGGCCAAACAGAAGGTAGCCGGCGCTACCCGGGTCGGAGGGTTATAACCTGGCCTGGGCCTCCTCAGAACTCCAGAAACTATTCTTTTTCTACCAACAGGGTTAGCTCTGCTCTCTGCTATAAAGAGACCATTTCGAACAGAAATCTGAATGGATTTTGTCATGATTTCTGATGAGAAGACATCGTGTTGACCTTTTAAGCTGCAGCAACGGATGAGGGAATAACTTGGAAAAGCAGCCTGTGGGGTCCGTGGTCCCGTCTTGAGGTGTTGCTGACACCTGGCCTGTAATTATTGGAGCCAGTACAAATTTCACAGTCACTGACTCGAGTGTGCAAAAACGTAATTTTCTCTATTCTTCTATAATTGAGTGTAATTTCTGCCTTGAGCCTCCGTTCTGCCTCAAAGCAGAGAAGATTTAATCTAGTCACTCTCAGATAAACTCGTTCAAATTCAGTCATTTCTTAGCCAATTCAAGTTTATAATTCAGTCACAATTAGGTTTGAAACTCTCTTCCTCTCTTTCTCCCTCTGCTCTTTCCTGGAACTGATCTCAGCTCCCCAGGGCTTATCCGAGGAGCTGCACTTGTTGGTCTTACTCTATCCTGTCTGGCAGATGAAACGTGTTCCCTTGAGAGTGGTCCGGGTGGTCTGTGGGACATAAGTGGGTTCCCACGAGTTCTCTCCGTTGAGAGGGCAGCTCCATCCTCAGCCAGTTCTCAGCCTCATCCTGGGCTGGCTGACCCCTGGCTTTCTCTTCTCTCTTTCTCTGGTAGGTTTGTTCCACATGGAAGTCTTCAGGACATTCCAGGTTTCCTCTTATGCCAGTCTGACCTGTGGGAGACTGGGGTGGGCAAGTCTCCCATCCTTTCGTACCTAGACATGCCACACCAGCCTTCCTATTCTGCTGCTTCAAGGTGACATGAGGCACTTCTCCCCACGGCTTGCTGGCCTGCTATCTCCCGGTGTCAGGCTGTGGCCCAGGAAGAAGGCACGAGAACCTCTTCTCTCAGGACCCTCCAGGGGAGGTCTTGCAATCAGAGGCAGACACAGAAGTCCCACACTCACACACAACCCTGTGGCTTCTCACCCAGCTCCGTCCCATTCATAGCTCAGGAGGTGTTCTCTAACTATTGGAAGAGGTTGGGGGGGCGCATAGTCTGTCCCCTCCAATCCCTTTGCAGATCTTTTCTGTCCTATCCCTGAGTGGAGCCTCTGAACCTCGATGTCAGCAATTCATTGACTTGCTCTCTGGTGCTTCACTCAACCCCACCATGGCTGTGAGGAAAGGGGCCTGAGAGGCCCTGAAAAGATCTGACGAGTATAAGGACAGACAAAAGCGCACCAATTAACATTCCACATCTCAGTCTGCCACAGCGTGGTCCGCCTCATGAGGCATGACTAACCGGAATTAGACTTCATGACTGATGTTGGCTCAGAAGAAAATTCTAAATGAGACTATTCCAAAAATCTGGGGGCTTTGGAAATAACTACTTGTGGAAATACATCTTTCTGACCACCCCCACCACCCCACCACTCCCAAGCCCCCTCTCCCCATTGCTGACTACTCATCTGGATATGTAAATTACTGAAGGATGGTGATCAAATTCACCTCAAGAATCACATTTCTTATCATCATATACTTTAAAGCTCATCTCTCACCTGAGCGCTCACTTAACACATTTTCAAGTCACCCCATTAGTTTGCCATTTTGTGGCCCCAAAGAACTTAGTAGCATGTCAGCCAGTTCGCTACCATTTTAAGAATTCTTTAATACATCAAAACCAGTCCCAGAAATTTTCAAGAGGCCATGATTTAGTTATCCATCTGAAATGTGTCCATTTCCAATGTGTCCTTGAAATGTGTTAACTGTTCCAGAGACAAAACTCAATCTAGCTAAGTTATGCCCCCCCCCATTTCACGGGAACCCAACACTTAAAAATAATAACTTCCTGAAATAATACTACTAATAATTTCCCAAATGTAAATTTGCGAAGGTATTTTACAAGGTATAAATTTAACCTTTCTAAACATGACAACAAAGTTAAAAATTATAAAGAAAAAGACTGAAAAGTTGATCATGTGAAATGATAACTTCTGTACTCCAAAAAATATCATAAATGAAATTAAAAAGGAAAACTTAAAAAAACATACTGGCAACATGGCAACATATATGACCAAATGAAATACGAATATATTAAAGATTAAGAAAACAAAGTTAAATGCCCCAATATCTAAAAATGAACAAAGGATGTACAAGTAATCCCTGAAAGAACATATGTAAGGGGCCAAGAGAGCACATAGTTTTTAACATACACAAACTCTCCAATATATTCATGTATGCAAATAGAAATGAGATGCCGTTTTTCCTCTTCAAAATCAGCAGATTTTTTTTTTTAAGGACAATATCGAATGCTGGCAAGTTTGCTATAAAGTAGATATGTATGCACATCGCTGCTGGGAATGTAGACTGGTATAATCTATCTTCCTGGAGAGTAATTCCACAGTTTGTACCAAAAGGCTTAAAAATATTTATATTCAGGGGGAGCATAACTCCCCACTCCCTAAGTGTGGCTTCCCGTCATACTTCCAAAGAGTACAGTAGAGAAAGAGGATGGGGAAATAACTTCCCAGCCGAGCAGTCTCACACATCGCACCAGCCTGGTGATCAAGGTCAACACCGGCAGCTGTAAATCATGTTGATAGTATGTACTCTTGATATGATGTAATAAAAATGGCACATTACCTCTATGGTCTTCCTCTCAAAAACCCATAACTCTAATCTAATCGTGAGACAAACATCAGACAAATCCCCATTGAGGGACAGCCAACGATTTGACCGGTGCCTCTCAAAACTGCCAAGGTCATCAAAAACAAGGCAAGTTTGAGACTGTCATAGTCAAGAGGAGCCTAAGAACTCATGAGGACTAAATGTGGTGTGGTGTTCTGGATGGGATTCTGAAACAGAAAAAATGACATTAGGTAAAAAACTAAGGAATTCTGACTAAAGTATGGGCTTTGGCTAATAATTATAAAATTGGTTTATAATTGTAATAAATATACCACACTAACATAAGATGTTATTATAGGGGAAACTGTGTTGAGGGGGAGTATATGGGAACTCCCTGCTCAATTTTTCTGTAAACTTAGAGCTATTCTAGAAAAATTAATTCAATTAAATTATTTTAATGTTTACATTTTTTGGCTAAGCAATTCCACATCCAGAAATCATCCTTAGGAAATAATCACAAATGTGGTCAAAGATTTACCTACAAGGATATTTCAGTGTTATTTAAAATAGAGATAACCTAAATATGGAAAGAATAGGAGCCTGAGAGTCAGCCAGACCTGAGGTTTAAGTCCCCACCTGACTACTATCAAGATGTTCATCTTTGGGGCGCCTGGGTGGCACAGCGATTAAGCATCTGCCTTCGGCTCAGGGCGTGATCCCGGCGTTATGGGATCGAGCCCCACATCAGGCTCTTCCACTATGAGCCTGCTTCTTCCTCTCCTACTCCCCCTGCTTGTGTTCCCTCTCTCGCTGGCTGTCTCTCTCTCTCTCTGTCGAATAAATAAAATCTTAAAAAAAAAAAAAAGATGTTCATCTTTGCTAAGCATGGGCTTCGCAGACACAGCCTATCCATTTGGTCACCCTCTCTCTTCTCCAATTCACTTAGCCACAGACGAGGTACGTGTGGTTATGTCTATATGCATTTCTATAAAGTCTTCTCTCCGAGAAACATCTGCATGGGGAAGAAGAGTTAGCAAATTCATAAACTGTACTTTGATTTATACCTGTGGACTCTGCTATTTATCTTTTTGTTAAAGTAAGAGATTGTTGACTTGATTATAAACAACACGGCTTTTCCCTTAAGTATTTTGAAACAGGGTATCATGGAAAATGCTTATAATGTGTTTTTAGTGAACAAGGATAATATAATGGCATGTAAAGTATGATTAACAGCTATGCAGAATATATATACAAGTAGAAGAAAAGAGTGGAAGGTAATAAGCAAAAATAAAATTACAATGCTTGTGAAATGCAAGCATGTTTATGAAATGCAAACATTTTTGCTGAGATAACATCTCTTACTTTAAAATATCTCTGGGAATAGAAGTCCAATCTTCGTCTTCCTCTGCTAGTGACTTTAATCATAGTTTATATAAAGCTATTTTACATGTTCAATTCCCTGGCCCCAACCACCACTCTGGCTAGCTAGCATTCCAGGAAGTAAGCCAGCTGAGGGCCAGAGACCCAGAATCTGGGCTGAGGTCAGTGATGGCGGAACATGGGACTTCCTGTGGGATCTAGAATTTAGAGCTAGGGGTTATCTGAAAGTCCCCATCCAGGGACAAAATTAAAATCAATGACCATCCAGCCAAGTCATCAATCCAAAGGGATTAGTCAGAGACAGCAAAGCTTTAGAAGAGCAACCTGGAGGACTTCTTTGGGTTGCAGAGCAAATCAAAGTTACTTCTCATAGACTCCTGCAAGCCTCCTCCTGGCGGGGCCAGAATCTGAGCGTGTGACTGAAAAGTCCAACAGGAGATGAACCATCAATTCTAAGTGAAGCTTGAAACGCAGATATCCTATCCCCAAAATGCTGTAGGAATAACACCAGCTTTGGAATCAGAGAGACAGGGGTCCAAATCCCACATCAGCTATATGCTAGTTATATGACCTGAGCAAATTACTGGAATCTTTTCAGACTGTGTCCTCATCTGGAAACGTGGGTGTGGCAGAGGAAACTCCTTGGCCACCAAAAGTTGGGGCTTGCCTTCCACGGTATAGAGATGTTGCCGAAAAGTGGTCCTACCAGGGACTGATGACATTTCGCAGCCCATCTGCATCTAAGTGAGGCCATGGAACAAGTCCTAGACATTAAAATGTGAGCAGCAATGATGGGTGTCAACTCTGAGCAAAGACAGTTGAGTATTTGGTATGCATTCCCCACACTCCTCCCCTTCTGCCTTGGAGGTCATGTGAATCTGTTGACGTAGGTCATGTATTGAGCCTGGGTGGCCCAATCGGTTAAGCATCTGCCTTTGGCTCAGGTCATGATCCCAGGGTCCTGGGACTGAGTCTTGCATTGGGCTCCCTACTCAGCGGGGAGCCTGCTTCTCCCTCTCCCCCTGGTTGTGTGTGCACGCTCTCTCTCTCTCCCCCTCTCTGTCCAATAAATAAATAAAATCTTTGGAAAAAAAAAAAGAAAGAAAGAAACTGCTGACGTTTCCATGAGGAAGGGCCTGGATCTCCACTTGAAGGAGAGCTATTTAAGACAGCAACTCAACTAAGAACGTCAACGTTAGCATTACGTGGGCAGCAATAACTCTCCATGCATTGTCACTGAGATTTGGAGGTTGGTTGTTAGAGGCGAGAAGTAAGTCTATGCAATAAAACAGCTTTTCCTAGCATGCAAAAAAAAAAAAAATTGGATGAATTTTGCCAAATTTGGAAGCTCCATTTAGGAGGATACTTTGATTCCACATAGAGGCTACATAGTATAGATGAAATTTATTTTGGTAGCTCCTCAGAGACATCTCAAAGAGTTAAGCAGTCCACCTTCAGAGATACCACAGAACGTCTGTGTGACCGCTGATTAAGACAATAAGCCACACATATGAAGATTCAGTGAAAATAAGGTTTCTAATGTGATTACGAAAAGAGAAGCCACTCAAGGCAGATACTTGAAGGTCACTTGGTGATTCCTGATAAGAGTACTTATCACATGGGAGCACCTGGGTGGCACAGTCAGTTAAGCATCTGACTCTTGGTTTTGGCTCAGGTCGTGATCTCAGGGTCATGAGATTGAGCCCCATGTTGGACTCTCTCTCCCTCTGCCCCTGCCCCCCAAAAATAAATAAATCTTTTAAAAAACTGCTTATCACATGAGCAACTCTGGATGGATTGCACCAACATCTATAATAATAACCAGATTAATTTTTTAATACTGAGTAATGATTCTCCTCAGCAAAGCAGGAGAGGCGAGCTAGTGAAATGATATATGTAAAGTCCCTAACGCCACACCTGGAACACAAACATTAGCTCCTTTTTCCTGACAGCTCACTACAACAGTTGCGTATTGCCTGTTTATCCCACATCTGGCTCAGGGAATTGTGTGCAAAGATCATCCCTTCAGATCCGAAGGACCAGATATGCCCAAGGCCTTGGGTAGCAAGAAATGTTTAAGGTTCAGGAGAGCTCACTAGTGACACTGACAGAACTTGAGAAATAAGACATCTTATCAGATTGCTTAAATGACCTATAGTATTGGCTCAAAATTGATGCCACAGTAGAACTTCCTTTTATTGATCAATTAGCTCAAAGCTACATGATTTAAAAAATGGGGTAGAATTTATGCAACATGCTGAAGGGCAAGGGTGAGCCCTTAGTAAGTTAATGTTTACTGTGCATAGCTATCTTCTCGATGTCATGGTTTGACCTATAAATGATACTCCACATTTTTAAATTTTTGGTGAGCTTTTGAATATGGAGGCTAATTTTTCTCTCCTTGAATGTGAACTGTACTTAGAGACTGTCTTCCAAAGAATAAAATGTGGAGAGAGTGAAAGCATATGGCTTCTCAGATGAGGATAGAGTGACCTTCTTCTTGCTCTCTCTTGGACAGCTCGCTCTACAGAAAGCCAGCTGCCATGTTGTGAGGACATTGAAGCAGGCCTGTGGAGAGGCCCACCTGATGAGGAACGGATGACTCCTTCGGACATCAAGCAAAGAATGGAGACTTTCTGTCACTAGTCATGTGAATGATCGACTACCTTGGCCGCAAGTCAGCCAGCCCCAGTCAAGCCCTCAGATGACTGCAACCCTGGTTAATGCCTTGACTGCAACCTCCTGAAAGACCCTTAGCCAGAACCACCCTGTGAGTTGCTCCCAAATTCCCGACCCACAGAAACACAGTGTTTCATAATGAGACAATGTTTGCTGTTTTAAGCTCCTAAATTTTGAGGTAATTTGTTTGGGGTTTCTGTTGTTGTTGTTATTTATTTATTTATTTATTTATTTATTTATTTGACAGAGAGAGACAGCCAGCGAGAGAGGGAACACAAGCAGGGGGAGTGGGAGAGGGAGAAGCAGGCTCCCAGCGGAGGAGCCCAATGCGGGGCTTAATCCCAGGACCCTGGGATCACGCCCCAAGCCGAAGGCGGACGCTTAATGACTGAGCCACCCAGGCGCCCCTGGAGGTAATTTGTTAGGCAACAATAGGCAACTAATACAGGGGCCCTTTTCCAAGATCAAGAGCATTATAGCTGGGACTCTTTCAGGCACAAAGTAAAGCATACGGTACAGCGTTTTAGTGTGTGTGTGTGTGTGTGTGTTCACATACATAAAGTACACAACTTAAGTGTACAACTCAAGGACTTTGTACATATATACGTAACCACTACCCAGGTCAAGATCTCGAACATTTCCATGACTCTAAGAAATTCCCTCATGCCCATATCCAGTTAATAACTCTTCCCCCCGTAGCCACTTTTCTGAGTTCTGTAACGATAGATCGTTTTGCATGTTATTGAAATGTATATAAATGGAATCATTCCATATGTTCTCCTTTATGGCGGGCTGCTTTCGCTCAGCATAATAATTTTAAAATTTATATTGTTACATGTTTCAGTAGGCTGTTCCTTTTATTCCTGGGGAGTATTCCATTGTACAATTATGCCAAATGTATTTCCCTATTGACAGACATCTGGATTATTTCCAATTTGAGGGTCTTATGAAAAGCTAGTGGGAATGTTCTTATACTAGTCCATTTGAGGACCTAGGCATTCAATACTCTTGGGTAAATTCTTAGGAGTGGAACTGCTGGGTCATAAGGTGGGTGTATGCTTAACTGTCAAGCAAGGTTCTAAAGTAGTTGGGTCATCTTACATTTCCACTCAAAGTAATTTTTTTTTCATTCGAGGCAAACACAGTTTGAAAAGGAAGAAAAACAAAAGTGAGTCTTGATGAAAAATGAGTGGCAATGAATAAAGAGCTTCTTAAATTATGTGGAGTAGTCAAGAAAACCATTCCACAAGGCACAGGGCTATCTGACAGCTGATCCTCCAGGCAAATACTTTTATTTTGATCATTGGTTTGGGCATAATTGTAACCGCTTAGATCAAAGGTTTCATAAAGATGATTTGACCAGGGCGCCAAATCCCGAGAGAAGAAGAATTTACATAAAGAACCCTTCAGATGCCACTCTGTTAAATGGAAGAAAGAAGCATCTTCCCACACGGCACACCTGTTTACTGAGCCAGCCTAGCACCATGACAAATGAAACAACTTCTTGATGCCTAACACAGCTCGCCCCCAGACACTGAGCCAGCTTTGTCTTTCCCATGAGTTCAGACTCAAATAAACAGATCGGGTAACTTTATTAATTATGCACTCTGGGGCATAAGGCTGTGATAGGCTCAGGCTCTGCACACAGCCCCCGTAGCCCGTCTCCAGCTTGCTCACGGCACAAGAGGTGTCTCTATGTCCTTTCTGGTTCTGAAACCATCCTGACACCCACAGGATTATTTCCATCAGTTGTACAGGGCTCCGTAGGAGAAAATGAAAACTGTCAAGCCAGAATATCAAGTTCAATCTCAGCAACTTCCAGAAATGCTCAATGCGATCTTTTTTTTTTTTTTCCTATTAGGAAAATTAGAAATTGGCAACCAGCAAAAATGAGAAATGGTTCAATAAAAAACCCTCTTCCTAGTGCAGATGACGAGAATTGTGTGTTTAAGAGCATAGGAATGACACGATGAGGAAATCCTGAGGCAACAGTGTGCTGAGCAAAGGGCCATTCTGCACGCACAGAAGGGCCAAAACCCAGATCCAGGACTGCATTATTTCCAGGTGATTCAGGAAAGGAGTGGGGCTTGGTCCTGGACTAATTCATGAATTTTCTTATGATTTTTATTGTAAGTGGCTTAGACGCCATGGGGAAAGAAATAAGAAATTCCTTTTCTTAGCAGGAAGATGGGTAGGAGAAGGAAGGGAAGAATGAAGGGGGGGTAAACAGAAGGGGGAATGAACCACGAGAGACTATGGACTCTGGGAAACAAACTGAGGGCTTCAGAGGGGAGCGGGGTGGGGGATTGGGATAGACCGGTGATGGGTAGTAAGGAGGGCACGTATTGCATGGTGCACTGGGTGTTATACACAACTAATGAATCATCGAACTTTACATCAAAAACTAGGGATGTACTGTATGGTGACTAACATAACATAATAAAAAATTATTACTAAAAAAAAAGGGAAAAAAAAGAAATTCCTTTTCTTTCTTTCTTTCCCCCTCCTTCCTCCCTCCCTGCTTCCTTCCTTCCTTCCTCTCTTTCATTTTAAATTTACCACTGGCCAGGCACTGCACCAAGCACTTACCAAGCGTGAATCAACTTAATTCCCACAAGAGCTCCATGAAGTAGGTACCATTATCCCCATTCCAAAGATGGACTTGACCCCAAGGAAGTTAAACGACTTTGGAAGCTCCCCCAACTGAAAGGAGAAGGAGCAGGATTTAAACCCAAGTCTCTCTACTCCTTGCTCTTAACTACTGACAGGTTTTACAAGTTTAAAAGGAGTTTTAAAATGGGCAGGTGCTGCCCTTCCTTTGAGAAAGATTTAATTAAAAGCCTCTTTCTTTGAGAGCATTGCCTCCCTGAGCCCCTCTGCTCCACAGGGACCAGCCTTGCACTTTATATGGCAGTGAGTTTTCTGCTTTCCCCTCCAAACCGGGGAAGATGGCTTCTCTGCTATCGGACTCACTTTTCTAGTGTAGAGGAAGGCCACCTCGCCTTCTTTATTCCCATCTTATTTGGAGACGTTCTCTGGCACTAGAGCCGTGGTGCTTGTATAAGCCACACAAACAACAATGTACTGCTTCAGTTACTGTCTATGGTGTGTTTTGGGGTCTCCTTGATAATAATAGCAGGTTGGAGCGCACTTGGCTGGAGTTGCCCTTATTAAACTGTGAAGGTCACTTCTCGGCCAGGATCCGTAGCCGGCGAGCCCTCCCTTCTTTTCCACAAATGTGGCTCTTCCAGAGCGTTTTGCAATTATGGCTCGTTTCTCTAGGTTTCATATGGCAGGTGTCTGAACAGAATTAAAAGCGTAAGCACGTGCAAAAATAATCCGCTTCCCAAGATAGTAAATGCTGAGAAGCTCTACACCAGAACACACTGAGTGCTGACTGGCTAGGGCACGATTAACCTAATAGGCTTAAAGCTCCACTCGCCCCCCGCATCTGTCAGGACACGAGCAGAACGCAGGCGCAGAATCCACGAGACTGAGGTCCTTTAGAATCGCCCTGTTGCTCACTCACAGAGGGTTCGAGACACAGAGCAACAAGACCACAGGCACCACCGCCTCTACACGGCGGGGCCGAGGAAGTGAAGAAAGCTGGTCCCGAGGACCCGGGGCCATGGACTGCAGAGCGTTCTGGCCTGGAAATTGCCTGGACCGACCAGTAAGGCTGCCTCTTGTTCCTATTGCAAGGATGATTCTCTGAAAATTGTGAAGACTGTGGGTGGGAGATGACTACAAGCTGAAATCATGGGGTGTGCGCCTTCCCACAATGACATTGTTCATAGCGTCGCTAAGAGTGGCATCCAGTTTTTTAAAAAGCCCAAAGCAATTTTGCCAGGACGTCAAGGGGGCAGTGAAAGATGCTCTGTCCCTCTGCTGGTTCCAAGCTCCACCTGCTATGACTCTGAGGGAAAGCAGCTGGGGGCCAGGTGGACCCAAAGCCCAGCTGACGGTCTCTATCAGCTCACAAGAGATCCCACTGCAGGCAAAGGGAAAGCTATGGAAGGACTACCCCCAGAAACCCAAACCTCCCGATCCCAGCCGGACAAATCACAAAGCCACATGGCCAAGGACCTTCCATCCAAGACACAGGGCTCCCACGCGTCACAAGGGGCAGCCTCTTCTGGGGAAGAGAGTGAAGAAAGGAATACCCAGCCAAGGAAGCTGAGATGCCTCACGTGTGGCCAACAGGGCCATTGCTGCCAAACCGCCCTTCCTGCTCATGAGCCTGATGGCAAAGTGGATTTCCCTGAGCCCCTGGTGAAGGCCCACCAGCACGCCTACGCCTACCTCCACTCCTGCCTCTCCA
Organism: Ursus maritimus; assembly: GCF_017311325.1. Classification (NCBI taxonomy): domain Eukaryota; kingdom Metazoa; phylum Chordata; class Mammalia; order Carnivora; family Ursidae; genus Ursus; species Ursus maritimus. The sequence goes on along the minus strand of NW_024426774.1, from coordinate 22,537,410 downwards.
AATACGAAGCCATTCTGCGCGTCACCCATCAGGCCACCCAGACCCAAGCGCTGCTGCGGCCCATGGTCACCTTCCTGCTGCTATGTGTCGACGAGATCAACCGGCTCTTGGGCGAGATCTCCAAGGATGGAGAAATGCTTCTCCGGGAAGTTCGGGAGGATCTGGCTTGGCCGTCAAGGAACGGAGAGCCCCGGGCCCAGCCAGGTCTCCTGCCGCAGCTTCTACAGCACACAGTCAGCAAGCTGCTAGTGCTCAGGGGCTCGGTGGCCTCCGTCACCGGCAGCTTCCTGGAGGGCTCCCGTGGTTACCACCAGGCCACCGCGAGCCACTTGGGAAATAAGCTGAGCGCACAGAGGGGTGTGGATGAATGCCTCCTGAGGGCTCTGGGGCAACTGGAGAGCCTGGCGAGCGGCCGCGGGGACCCTGAGATGCAGGGTGTGCCCTTGTGCTCTGAGGACAGTGGCATCGGGGCGGACAACGAGTCTGTGCAGCTGGCGGACAAGCTGGGCAAGCAAGGCAGCTGGGACTCGGCGGCCGAGCCCACAGAATGGAAGCCGGTGCTTTTGTCCACCGTGGAAGCCAGGCTGTCGGGACAGAGCTCGCAGCAAAATCCTTTCCGCACGGGTTCAGACGGACCCCAGGACTGCCCCCTCTCGAGGCCTCTGACAGCAAAGTTTCAGCTGGTGGCACGGGGTGAAGCCAGTGACCCATGTCCCTCGAGCACAGGCCCGGAAACTACGACCGCCAGGCCTCTGAGGATGGGCAGAAGCACTCCGGGTGATTCCCTTGGGGTTGGGATCTCCATGGAAGCACGTTTTTCTAAAGGCTCCAGGGTGATGGACC
>NW_024426774.1:22503772-22536561 GCF_017311325.1 Ursus maritimus | reverse complement strand
CTTTCCCTCAGTGAAGGGGAGGACAGTAGCCGAGACGAGGAGGAAGACCAGGTGGGCGGCATGAGTCCATGTCCATGGCAGGAAAACTCTTCCCTTCCAAGGCCACGCTCTTCACCTGGTGGCCCGGTAGGCCCATTTCAGCCACACCCCAGGAGGCTCAGGAGCCCACAAGCCCAGGAAATGATTCTGAAGATGAAGGAAGCAATCAGCGAAAGGATCAAGTTTGTCCCTGTGCCTTCTGGGCCCCAGGACTGGGCCGACGAGGAGGAGAGGAGAACAGCGGTCTCCCCGAGACCCAGCACTGCCTGCGGCAGCAGCAGGACCCCTGTGAGGCAGAGGAGGGCCCAGTCAGAGGGGTGTCTGGAGAGCCAAGTGGAGGACCCCACCCTCCAGGAGCTGCGGAGGGTCCAGAGGGACCTGAGCCAGAGGCTGGAGGCATTTTACGCCTTGGGTGCGCGACAGCAGGGGCAGAGGCCGGAGCAGGCTCCGCAGCCCCGAGCAGCGGCTCTGAGGCCCGACACCTGCGGGGGCACTGCGAGCAGCACCATCAGCAAGCTGAAGGCCTCCCTCACCAAGAACTTCGTCATTTTACCAAGTCAGGGCAAGAGCATCTTGCAGAAATGCAGTCCCCGCCCTGAGAGTGAGCAGGCCCGGCAGGGCAGGGCTGAGAGGCTGCCAATCGCCATCCCATCCGGTGAGAAGGCCAGTGAGGCTCCTGGGGCCGAGGACTGGAATGTCAGGGGCTGTCCCACCAGAACATCGGTCAAGAAACTCATTGAAACTTTCAGTCCCACCGAAAGTCTGAGGACACTGGGGGATTCCAAGGACGCCGGGCCGAGCCCCTGCCTCAGGAAGTGGGGGATCCCCATCATACCTCCCAGATTTCCCATTTACGGGGGGCTTGCCCCTTTGTATCCAAAGCCCCAAATTTCTCCAGCAGCAAGTGGAGAATCTCTCAAGCTGGGGCCAGGCTGGAGGCCCTTAGTTCCTATTTTCCCCCCTCTGCTGACACCAGAAGCATCCAAGAAGGAGGACCTCAATTTCAACTGTGAAACAGGAGAGGACCCAGAGCATCTCCCGCCACCGCCTCTGGAAATCCTGATGGACAAGTCGTTCGCCTCTCTGGAGCCCCCAGAGAGCAGCACACCAGCCAGGAGCTCCTCCAAAGGGACCCGTACGCCAGGGCTGGGAGGGGCTGACCCTGCCCAGAGAACGTGGGCCTCCCCAAAGCTAAGAGCCTCCATGAGCCCCACCAACCTGCTCCCCAGCAAGAGCACGACTGCCCCCACCAGGCCCCACAGCACAGGGCCAGGAAGCAGCAAGAGCGGCTGCAGTACCAGAAAGCTCACCTGGGACCTGAGCCACCCGCCAGCAGCCAGCAGAAACCCAGAGGTGGAAGGCAGAGGGGCTCAGAGTCAGGCCCCCACAGACAGGGCCACCAGCCTGTCCAAGCATCCCCAGAAGGCCACCCCCTGGCACCATGCCAGCCACATATCTGGGCAGAACAGGACCTTGGAACTCAGTGTGGCCCAGCCAACGCAAGGGCCACATTCTCCTGAGGCCCCCAGGCAGAGCCAGGAGAGAAGCCCCCTGCTGGTCAGGAAGGCCTCTTCCACAAGGGGACCCTGGACACCCCGAGCGGACAGGAGGCAGCCCTCCTCTCACAGACCTGCCCACCCACGTGTCCCCTCTGTGCATGGCTCCCCCAGCCTGCCTGTCAGCCCTCCGGAAAGCCCCACGGTGCTAAGCCCCGCGACGATGAAGGAAGGAGCTTCCCCCCCACCACGGCACAAGCCACCCAACACTCCCCCCGTGAGCCCACCCGCACAGCACAAGGCCTCCAGCCCCCCTACCCAGCACACAGAGGCGAGTTCCCCTTCGTCTGGCCCCTCTCCCTCCCCCCCAGAGTCCCCTGCTCAGGGGCACAAGCAAACAAGAGATTCTGAGGACAGTCGGGCGGCCGCAGCCAAAGCCTCCGGGAACACACGTTCTGTATTCTGCCCAGCCACCTCCTCTCTGTTTGCAGCTGCCCCGCCACCTTCAACAGCCCACCCACTCACCCCACCATGGCTGCCCCCTGAAGCTGGCGGCCCTCGGGGGACCCTCGCAGGAGGCTGGAAGAGCTCAGGGCCACGGCCGAGGGCGGGCTCACAGCGGGGCACGGCTCTGTGTGCCCTCAACCCTCAGCCTTTCATCAGAAGGACGGCTTCCGACCGCCGGCCAAGTGTCCGCCTTGGGCTGCCTGTCCCCGGTGCCACCAGCGAGGCCTGTGAACCGGCGCTCAGCAGGAGCAGGTAAGGAGGGTCCTCGGCCACGGCCCTGCGCTAACCCGATAAAGCCGAGAGGCCCCTGGGGTCATCTGGGTCAGTAGTTTTCAAACTGTGCCTCGAGGGAAGAGGCAGAGGAAAGGGGGCTGCGGGCCATCCAGCCTCCGGCCATCGGACCCATCCTCGAGCAACTGAGCTTTCATCTGCCACTCATTTCAGGTTCCCGAGAAAGATTGTAATTGAAAGAATCTCTGCTGTGTTAAAAAAATAGAGTTTAAAACAATCACATTAATCCAAGCACCCCTTCCCCTTTATCTTACGCTGGAGGAAAAGGAGATGGAGCGGCTTCCCCACCGCCCCGCCCCCCCGAGGCACCATCACGCTGTCTGGAACGAGCAGCCTGAATTCTGTTTTCTCTGGTTTACTGAGGTTCTCAGACTTTCTGGCCCCAGGACCCCTTTAAAACTCTTAAGAATTACGGAGAACCCCAAAGAACCTTTGCGTAGCTGGGTTATATCTATCACTTTTTACTGTATTATAAATTAAAATTGAGAAATACTTAAAATACTTATGAATTAATTTTTTTCAATGTCCCCATGATACGTTACCATAAAAAGTAGGTATATTTTCCACAACAAAAACATTTAGTGAAAAGAGTGGCCCCGTCTTCTATTTTTGCAAATTCCTTTCATGTCTGGCACCCGGGAAAGATGGTGGCTTCTCAGACCTGCTTCTGCAGTCCATCCGATGTGGTATCACACAGGACGTAGACCAGAAAAGTCCACTCTCTACGTTCATGAAAGAATGAGTGGAAATGGCAAATAACATCTTGACAGTATTTTGAAAATAGTTTTGACCTCATAGATCCCCCTGAAAAGTGTCTCGGGGACACCCAGGGGACATGCCCTGAGACGGCTTGTCCTGGAGGTATGGAATACAAATGGGTAGCTTTCGCCCACCCCCAGAGACCCGCCTCCACTTCTCTTCAGTTCTAGCCTCACCTCTGTCTCCCCGTTCGGAGGCGTATAGAGCAAGAGCAAGGCCCCTCATGGGCACTGAGTACCAGAAGCGAGTGGAAGGACTGCCATCGCTACCCTTGGCAGACCGAGTTCCAAGTGTGCCTTTCTCGTGAGCGCAGCTGACTTGCACGTCATTGGCCCAGCCATGCAGGCAGGCCTGGGCATGAGCGACAGCAGGTCATGAGTCATGGTAGAACCATTGCCTGAACATGGAAAGAAAGACACATATGCTCACGTGGGTAGAACACATGGGCAAACGCACGTTTTCCAGAACACAGCATGGGGAGAAAACCCATCTATCTGAGACCTGTTGGAAAAGAACTCTTATCAATGTGTCTTGGTATCAGATGGGACAAAGCTCACGGCACGGTCCTTGCTGTCTTTGAAACGCCCACTCTTGCGTCAATCAGCAGTTCATTTCGGCCAGAGTGATACGTGTTACAGACCTCACAATCTGTTGAGGCATAAATGGTAATTTTTTACAAAGTACTCGGGAGTCGATTTTAAATAAAGTTATTATCTAGGGAAAGTTGTACATTATTTTAGTTATATAAACTTCCCCAGCCACTTGAAAGAAATGAAATATTGATTATTTTTGCAAGAATCTTAATGTAATGCTGCTCTTTTCCTAAATCTAAAATGAGCTTCCTACAGCACAGTGCTTTTCATCTAAGAACCTCTATAAATGTTAATGCATTACTCCTCACACCAGCCACTTATTCTCTGATTACATTTCTAAAACTGTGCCCTTCAGAAGAGCTTGGGAGAACAGGGACAATAAAATGGCATTAATTAAAAACACTAACATTTTAAAACAGCAGGAGCAATAATCAAGTAACATAAAATTGTTCAAGAAGAAAATAATGCCTTCTCTCAGGCTTCTCCGCGGAATAGGGCAGCCTAAAAGGTTGTTTTATGTCCTGAATCTCAATACTTAGGGAGATAGGGCGGAGGAGAGGGGTGGGGGAGAAGTGCTTGTAGCTTGACAGAAAGGAGGATTCGTAAACAGGAGACTTCCCAAGGTTGCGTGGAAGGGCACAGTAATGGCTCGCACTCCTTCCCCTGCCTTCTGGTAAGACCACACCTCCAAGCCACTCGGAACTGACACTGTGAGCCTGTGTTGAATGTGATGGGGAAGGGCTCATCCCCCAGTCCCTCCACCCCTCCACCCCTGTAAAGTTGACATCTGGGAGCAGAAGCATGCCAGCTAGGATGCACTGAGTGCTTCCCACTCTGTAGACACATTTTTTCCCTGCCCTCCTGCATACGGGAAACCAGACCAAGGAAGTAGGCATCATGTGCCTGAGACCATGCATCTAGCCGACAAGCCAGTGCCAGAGAGCCGGAAAGACTCAGAACGGGCTGTTTCCCCAAGCAGAGACTCGCAGGGATACAAGTGCCCCATGGTATCTTGTGGCAGAGAGAGCAGGACCTGGTCTACACCTGGCATTGACTTGCTTCTCGTCATCCTGAGCCAGGCACAAGCCCCTTTTATAGAAAAAATGACGATGTTTATATCCTCCTTATCTCGGGGCCCAGGGCATTGGGAACGGTCCTTGGAGGCTCACCCAGGAAGCTCAGTTACTGAGCTTCAACCGTCACTTATGTTCTGAGGCCCCTGGTGGAGGTGCCATCTCTAGGTCTTAGCACACTGGGGCACTGTGAACATTCAAGAAGGGTCCAGATTTTCTCCCCTAAATACGGTGCTTTTAGTCTTTGCTTGGACTGGACCACCCAGTCAGGGGCTCTCCGCAGCCCAATCCCCCAACCCTATATCCTAGATCAGGCTCCCAACCAACCAGCAGGGCAGGGCCTGGGCAGCCTGCCTCTCCAGCCATCCCAGGGTCAGGGGGAACCACAGCCCCATCGTGGCAACCAGGAAACTCTCCCTCCTAGCCTGAGCCTCACGCAGATGTGGAAGCTGGTTGGGGTCGGGGAAGACACAGTTCTAGGACAAAATTGTTTGTCACTGCCGCTGCCACTGCGCGCCAGGCACGCCCCTCCCATTCCTGCCAGCCGCTCCAGTCGGGGAGCAGCGAAGGGTCACAGATGAAGTGCATTCTGCACATGCCTTTCTCTGCTCTAAAAGGGGCACAGGGAGAAGCAAGGAAGGTGGGATCTGGTCCTGCACGCCAAGTCACACTGGATCAGGCGGGGACTGGGAACGGAGCCAGAGGCCAGCACGCGTGAGACCGGCTCTAAGGAGCACAGTGAGATTCTCACGGCGCGCTGCGTAGCAAAGCTCAGGGAATAGTTAAGAACCTGCAGTCAGAGCAGAGAGAAGGACCTTCTGGTCTCTGCACGTGGGGAGCTGGGTCCATTCCTGGACCTGAGATGACTAATGGTGAGGCCTCAGGTGCCTACCCGGCATGTGACAGGGTGGTCCCCAGTTTCCTTTCCAGGTGGGACTTCCCGTTCAGCTAGAAGGAGCACCAGAGTGACCGCTGGCCAGCTGCGAAACTTATCATGTTCTGGTTCATCTGCGAAGAGATTTACACGCCTCATTCCGTACTGATACCTTCGAGCGCCCTGTGAGATGCATACTATTAGCATCTTTGCTCTACAAAGAAGGGAACTGGGAATCAGAGAGGTTAATTAATGTGCTACAGGACACACAGCTAGTAAGTGCAGGACTTGAACCCAGACAGCCAGCCTCCAGCCTCCAGGCAGTAATGACGAGGCTCCCCGCCAGCACACAGCCCGCATGGCTTTCAGAGCTGGTCCCCTTCCTGGCCTGAGCTCACTCCACGCTTGTGATTATTCTCCATTCTGCACCCCCAAGGCACACTGGGGGTCCCTCTCCCCTCAGAGCCCCTCTCGCTGCGGCACTCAGCAGCTGGGAGGCTCTGCTCTAGCCCAATGCCAGGCCTGGGCCGAGCACTTTCCATTTTACTCCGTTCAGGAAAAGGGTGGCCGCTGAGCCAAGCAGGGTGTGGTGGGTTGTGGGGGGTTTTGTGGGTTGGTTTTTTTGTTTTGTTTTGTTTTGTTTTGCTGTTATTGTTGGTGTTGTTTTTAATTCAACTAGCTCAGCCTCGCCCTTTATTAAACAAGAAGTGCTTTAGAAACAAAAATAAAGGCCCAGCTCCCAGAGTTCCTGAGGGAGCTGTTTGCTGGGAGCCGCAGGACGAGGGGAAGAACTGGGCTCAGCCCGCTGGCACACACACCTGGGTGGGGGGGCTCGGTTCCCACGGTGCCCAACCGCAGCAGGCACGCCCCGGGACGGCACCAGGACGGCTCCAGCCAGGCAGGCCCGATGAGGAAGGGCAGAGGCCTGGCACCGGGGGCCCACGGGCCTGTGGGTGAGACAGCCGGCGAGGGACAGAGAGAGGCAGAAGGGAGGTGGAGGGGGGTGGGGAGGGGGGTAGAGAGGGAACAACTGAGGAGTGCTTGATCTGCATCTGTCCTTTCTCTCCGCAGCAGCAGTGAAGAGAGCCCCAAGAAGGACACAGAGCCATGGCACAGCCCCTGTGCCCCAGAACTGCGGGGTGGAGGCAGGGGCGCACCTCCCCCAGAGCTCTGCGTGTTGGGCCACGGGTTGCAACGGGAGGCCAGGGCCAGCCGTGCCCAGGACAAGCCTCAGCAGAAGGAAGCAGCCTGACAGGCGAACCAACAGGGTCACGCAGATGCCAGTCACCCCAGAAGACAATGGGTGACAGCCAAGCATCAGACTGTCCCATAGTGGGGGGCCAACCAAACTCCTACTCCTAGAAAGATCTGGAAGGTGCACTGCCCAGAGAGTCTGCTAAATTCTAAACCTTCGCCATTTCAGCCCCAGATTCTGGTTTGTCTTGGGGTCCAAAGGTTAACTATAACTTTGGACCCCACGGTGACACTCTTTAATCCTTCAAGTACTGGCCTTAATTTAGGGGAAAAATGCATTTGTCGCATGCTCGGTGGACTGGGGGCTTCAGCTGGGTTAGTTTCGTGAAGTCATTTAATCCACGCAACAAAGAATGAAGCAGAGAGCATTCTCCTGGTTCTGCAGATAAGAAAACCTAAGAGCCGGTTTTGCAGATACGAAAACCAAAGCGCCCCTTCCCCCCAAGCCCGAAAGCGTTTTGCCTGAGGTCACAAGGCTAGGAAGAGGACAGAGCAAAAATTAGAACAGGTGTGGCTGGCAGCAGAATCCCTTGTGTTTCGTTCCGTTTCACTGCCCAGGACTATCCCATCTCCATCTGCCTAAAGCAAACAGAGTTGTACAAATGGTTGGAAAGCGTTGGGGTTTTTTTAAGGTTACGTAGTGGCACCGCATTCAATGCCCCATCGAGAGCTTTGTTCAGAAGCTGGCTGCTCCAGAGACAGGAAGACTGGAATTTAGACCCACACCCTCCTCCCCCTCCTCCCTCCCACGCGCAGACCCGAAGCCGTCCACACATACGGCTTCCAGCCCACTCCTGCGGCTGAGCGGCCTCCGACTGGGTCCCAGAGGCGTGTCTCGGACGCTCTGTCCTGTGCGTCCGCGTGCCTCTCAGCCTGGGTGGGGACAACCAAGGCTTGCAAACAAGCAGCCCATTCTCCAGGCCCGCGGGGGCCGCAGCTCAGGAGGACGTGCGCACACGCACGCACACCAGCACGCGTGCGCACGCCAGTCCCCCGGGGGCCTTCTCGGCCAACTTTTTTCCCGAGTCATCCGCACGACTTCCGCCGGGGCTGAAATGGAAGTGAGGGTCCGTGCCCCAGCGCTTCTGCCAGGGCGCTAGATGTTTGCTGCAGATCTTGGCTTGCGTCTGTGGTGGCCGTGGAGCGCTTTCTACTTAGGAACGACTTTGCAGTGATTGGGTGATTCAGTGCCGGCTCAGTGGTGTGTCAAAGACAAGAGTTCTCACCCTCGGGGTACAGCTAAGGGGCCATCCGATCTGCTGCGAAGCTGATGCTGTTTGGTTTTTTTTTTTTAAGTTTGGGAAAATTGTAGACTTCAAGTCTTGCCTTGTTGATACACATCATGGTTCAAGAGCATGTTACGCGGGGCCCCGGGGACTACAGCAACCTGGAAATGAATTCACCCGGACTCGTCCAGTTATTAAAATAGGGATGACAAGGATGAGCTCTTCAAAGGCACCCAAGGAATAGTTGATTAAATACCAAGAGGGGCCACACCGCACCCCTCTGTTGGGAAATGTCTGTGCACACCCACACGGTTGCTGTGGGGCTGTGTTAACAGTCAGAGCAGAGCTCGGGCAGCAGCAGGCCGGGCTCCCGGCTGAGCCACAAGCTGGGCTGAGTGGGTGGACCTGGAGAACCGCCTGGGCCACAGGAAATGGGAGGAAGTCCAGCTCCCCCGCCGGGCAGGGCTGAGATACAAGCGTGAGAGCAGCCAGGTGTAGGAAACTTGCTTGCCACGGAGCGGGCCGGTCTGCCTACCTGGGCAGGCCAGCTGTGGAAGGTAACGAGGGTGTGGGTCCCAGGTAGGCTGGGCGCCGAGCAGAGCAGAGGGGAAGCAAGCAGGCGGAGAGAGGCCGCTCACGGGTAAGCAGTTTCAGGGGGGACTGTCAGGAAGCAGACCCTGCCTGGGCTAGGGTTTAGGGGCAGACTTCCCGAGGTCTGAAGAAACACAGCAGAAACAGAGGAACCAAGGGAGGCTGGACAGGGGGGACACCATTCATGAAATGGTGACACAATGTGGGGGTGTGAGCACAGAGACAATAAAAAATCTAGTTCTGGGAACCAGGATAGGAAGTGGGAGCCAGATCCGTAGGAGACAGAAGTGAGGCCAAGCTCCCCTGAAAGGGCCCCCCTTAGAGGTGTGGGGCTTGTTTGAGTCTGTAGGTGGGGGCCAAGTGCACCCATGAAAGCTAGGTGTGGGCGGCTGGGAGCCAGGCAGCCTATTATGTCCTGGAATGGGTCAGCAGCAGAGAGAACGCCCTGGAAGAGTCTGGAATGAGCCTCCCAGAGGGTGCCTGGCAGGAGGCTCTGTGAGAGCAGAAGTCGCCCCTCCCCCGAGCTCAGCCTCTGAGCAGCAGCTGACACCCACCGGTCCCGTGCTGCCGGCATCGGTGGAGAAACACAGGGCTTCCAGGGTCCCTGTGTCAGTCCTGGAGCAGGTCCAGACTCCTCCCCCTCCCTCTGCCTTTACTGAGCGTCTGCTTGTGCCAGCACAGGGCTGGGCTCCTGCCGTACATCCCCACTCGTGATGCAGTGAGAGGTCTCTAGGCCCAAGCAGCCAGGACAATGAGCTGATCGAGACCATTATGTTGGCCCAGGACCCAACTGCCTCAAGAATCCCAAGACAGTGTCCCCTGGCGTAAAGCGGAGGGGTTGCCAAGGCCAAGGGGCGGGGTGGCAGTAAAGGTCAAAGGTAAAGCAGGGCCCAGCTGGCACAGGAGCAGAAGGGTCACAGGTGTGGTTTTCTGGCTACCATCCCAACCACCAGACTTAGCCCAAATTACCGGTGAATTGGACATTGTACAAAAGAAATTAAATGTACCACAACAGGCAACTTGCATGGCTTCCACTCCGTTTCACCCCTCCTTGAGACCAGGCCTTTACTCAAACCCACGTCTCTGGTTCTGCCTCGGAAAGAACACTGCTGGTGGTCGTGAGGAACAAGCCCAATCCCACAGCTTCTCAGGTGGGTCACTTTCACCCACTCACCTGCCCCCCACCCAAGAACCTTGTCTTTGCTGAACGCAATCCACTTCCTACACTCCAAGGAGAAGGGAGAGCAGGGTTCCGGCTTTGTCCTGTCTTTTTAAAACAATGACAGCAGTAGACCCGACCCATTAAGGACCCATAAGTCTGCACTTGTGCTTCCCAAAGTTAGAAACCAAGAAGGAATGTTGGGCATAAAGACACAAGAGAGCCTACCACAGAAAAGAGATCAATTTAAGGGGTGCATATTATACCCATATTCCTGTTCGGGCCAACTCTTTTCCAGGGGGGTCCGGCCATCGTCAACACCCATGGCGACCCCCAGAGCTGAGGAGAGGAAGGTACTGCAGCTCTTTATCTAACACATGAGTAAAGTAATATATGGTTCTGCCCCAAGGAAAACCACAATTTTCCAGTTCCATTAAAAGGATTCATGGAGGAGAAAAGCAGATATAATATTTTGATGGAACAGTGATAGCTTTTTGCAAGTATAACTACCATCTTCAGGACGAACTATAACTCCCGTCCGCAGCCTGGGTCTGCGCAGCTGTTCGCGCTAGGCAGCATCTAGGTCTTCCCTTACGTTGGGTGCCCAGTTCAGAACCTGAAATAATCTGTGTTCTAGAAAATGCAAGGCAGGCGACCGAAGAGACTTTTCTTTCACCGTGAAAAACTTATGTTGGACGAGACGGGTCTCGTCGACCCTACAACATGAATGAAAGGGGTTTTGAGAAATACATTCTTTTTTCTGAAATAAGCCTGTGTTTTGCATGTATCGGGGGAGCTGGTGCAGTGAATTGTAAGTGTCAGCGTGTTTGTCAACTGATCACTTGGTTGACTGCTTCCGGGCTGCCAGCACCCTCTGCGTCTTCCCAAGGAAAACTTTGAAAATGTAATATATTTTTAAGCAGCCTCACGTCAGAGATTCCGTTGACCTGCCATAAAGTAAATGCGTTCTGGGCCCGTATCAACAGAACGTGTTATACTGCACTGTGGTCCCTCCCTGTGCCTACCTGAAGTTTGAATAAACTTCCGTCAATCCATCCCGACATTTTTATGAAACATAATTAAAGATGCGTTGCACACGCGAGGAGCAAACGGTTAATTCACTGCGCACTCTAATTCAATTTTACGGAGGACCCTGGACATGCTGGCTTGGTTACTCTCACGGACCTCAGAAAGTAACGTCACTGATAGCCTGTGACTACAGAATTCCACCCATGGAGTAGCCTGGGTCCTGAACGCCGTGATTCCAGGCACCCTTGAAGTCTCGAGTCAACAACCTGTTTTGGCTGGAACGGCAGCCCCAGCAGGAGTCAGGTGATGCCCTGAGACAAGCCTGGTGGGCCTGAGGAAGATGAATGGAGAAGCAAGGAGAAGGGGGAGAAAGGAGGAGGGCATGGCGAATGTGTCAGTCACCCTGGCCAGAGTCTATCCTGCTCCCGATGGTTGGAATTGAGACCCAGAAGCCTGAGGCCCCACACCTCTATCGCCTCCCACTCCCCTGTGACCCGGCTTCTAGAGGCCCATTCCTTCATCTGGAAAGCTTCGATGGCAATGCCAGCCTCCATACCCTGCCATCTAAAAGGCATGGGCAAACTCGCTTCTTCTAAGCTATCTTCTTTGAGCTCTCTGGAAGAACTGAACTGATGATCCCTCCACCACGCGTGTTTGTACCGTTCATCTCTGCCTTCTCTGCACTTCGAGATTCTGATTAAGAAAAAAAAGTACGGTTTCCCCCTCCTTCCAGATCTGTGCTTTGATTCTTGGAGAAAGTTAAAAACAGCTGTCAAACTCAGCTAGAATTGACTTCCTTCTCTGTAGGATTCCATGTCTTTCAAAGTGAAAAGGCTTTAAAACATTTTGCTTGCAATCACGACTCCAAATGTCAGATCATCCAAACGGGGGGAAAAAATTAAGCTTCAGAATCTCCCACTTATTCCCATGCTGAGTGGTGGGTGATCTGTCAGTCAGATGCGGGGAATGACTTCAGTGTCTCCTGAACAGCAGGTCTTACTGGGCTGAGGCTCGAGTTAATAATAATTATAACTTTTCTTTGTGTGTAATGCTCTACATTTTCAAAATGGAATTTTCTACATTGATTAGATTTTTTTAATCCCATGAGATGAAAAGCAAGTCTTCTTTTCAACACCTTTGACAAATGAAAAAAAAGAAGGCTGAGGGATGTCAAAGACACTTGGCCAGCCAGTGGGGCTCCCCAGCTCCTGCCCAGCCTTGGTTCTAATACCAACTGCCAGCAGGAGTGAGTTATTCCAAAAGATACCACAACCTTCCATGGAAGAAGTGTTCAGTTTTCTCCAAGATTTAAAAAAGGAAATTGTTTTTCAGATCCAGCCAAAGGCCAGCTGTGATTTTAGCCATTCCTCTGAAACTAGCCTGGGTGGAAATTCAAAACAAAATTTCCAAGAGAATTATTTTCTATAATCACCTCCTCCACACACCTCAACCCCTCCCATCCCTCCCCTGCACACACATATAAAACTGCCATCCGGCATTAAGAAAAAAAAGAAAAGTCTTTTCCAAAAGGAAAAAAAAAGTCTTTGTTCCTTGTTGCCATCAACCCCCAAAGTGGGCTTCCAGGTGAACCCCCCCACCCCACCCGGGGCTGGAAGAGACGGCCCTTGAGGAGACAGGTTTCTCACTTTATCGCCAGTGCCCCAAAGTAGTAAACACCAGCAGATGAGACAGAAAGGAAATATAGACCCTGGGAAACAAATTGCCTTCATGAAAATTATTTTCTAGTTTTTTTTTTTTTTTTTCCTCTCCTTTGGAAGGGGACAGGATTGGCTGTGTTTACAAAACCTGGTGACTTTTTAAAGCTATTGTTTACTTAATGACTGCTGACACCAGCCGCAGAGGCGCTGGATTGTTTTCTGGATGGAAAGACTCTCAAGGAGAACCCAAGGTGACGCTAATAACAGCTGTCAACCCACAGAGAGGTAATTATAAAGCCGCGATGAAAACAAAACAAAACCTACTCATGTTATAGCCTTCTTCACTGAGACACCAGGTGACGGGGTACAGAGAAGACATAACACCGCCTCCCCGAAGAAGCCCCCCATAATGATAAGGACCACACTGGAACCCCTGCTGGTCCCAGATGCAGAAACGCCCACCTGGGGAGCAACCCCGGCAGTGATGCTGTCCCGCCCGCCCAAGGGACAGCCGGGGGCAGGCAGGGCCCTGCTTCTCCCAGCCGGCCGCCTAATAGGGCGAAATGCGGACATACTCCAAGTGTACAAACTTCCAATGAGAAGATCAACAAATTCTGGGGACCTCATGTATGGCCTGGTGATTACAGCTAATAATTCTCTGTTATCTACTTGAATGTTGCCAAGAGAATAAAAGGCAACGCAGGGAAGAAGCGGAGCTGCATGATGGGCTGGAGGGGCTAGCTTATGCTGTGGGGGTGATCGCTCTGCCAGACAGACACGTATCAAATCAACACACTGCACACCTTCGACTCACACAACGTTCTATGTCAGTTACATCGCTGTAAAGCTGAGGGGGGAAGGAAGAAAGAAAAGACAGCACCCGGGGCCCCGCCACATACCAATCCCTGGGGTGAGGCCCCGACATCAGTATTTCTTTCCGTCTTCCTGGAAGATGGTGAGGCAGAGCGAGTGGAAAAACACGAAGCAGGGAAGAGAAATCAAGATGGGCAGCAGGGCCGGGAGGCAGCTTTTCCTCCAGCCCCAGAAGTTCCGAAGCATGTTCTCAGACGAGCCTAGTCCTTAATTCTTACACTGGAGGGAGAGGGGGGCCCTTCCACAGCTGGAAGCTGTGTCCCCAGCCCCGAGAGCGTCTCAAGGAGGCAGAGTTCCTGGCTGCACGCACAGCCGAGCGGAGAATGGGGTGCGCTCGGCTCAGACCCCCCAACTCTCCGTCTTGACTGGCCATCCATGAGGCCTCCTCCTCATATGCTGTCTTCCCTTTGTTTTAAAAGTGATGATGTGGGGGGCGCCTGGGTGGCTCAGTCAGTAAAGTGTCCGACTCTCGATTTCAGCTCAGGTCACAATCTCAGGGTCGTGAGATCAAGTCCCCTGTCATGGTCCAAGCTCACTGGGGAGTCTGCTTGAGATTCTCTCTCTCCCTCTGCCCCTGCCCCTCCACCTCTCTCTCTCTCTCTCTCTCTCTCAAATAAATAAATCTTAAAAATAAAAGTAATGATGTGGGAAACCTCTTGAGACTGAAATTTCCTGAGGTCCCCCCCACCCCAAGAACCCCCTGGACACTCCCCAATGGGGTTGGGCCAGGCGCGTTGCCCACAGAGCCCAGCTGCCCGGAGACTAGATTTAAACTTAAAATGATGACGGAGAACAGAACCTCGCAGATGTATTCTTTGCATTTCAGGTGTTTTCAGTTGTTTTAACCACCCCCACCCAGGAGGGTGGGTGCAGAGCACGGGGTGGGAAGCTTCCACTGGAAGACGGACGATGACTTTGAGCTTAATCTCTGCTTTCAAAATCCCGGCCAGGCTCTGCATCCTCGGGTTCCTACAGATTCTAGCATCTTGACAAGCAGAAAATGTCAGTCTCCCCACCCACCCCAAAAAGTCTGCCCAGACTCCAAGCAAACACAATTAGTGAAACTGTGTAAAACTTCACAAATGTTTAAAAATCAGCCTCTTGGGCGTCTTGGATGACCCCCTGTCTAGCGGGCCTTTAACCCGGTTCGGTCAGAGAGAGCCTAAGGAGAGTGGTTGCTGGGAAGCCCCTGCTGGGGTCGCAGTGAGTGAGAAGCAGCTCCTGCTGGCGCTAGAATTACTCCAAGTCACACTTCAGCCACCTGTTACAAGCCCAAGTCCCAGGATGATTGCGCCATACCCAACCTCAGCCCAGGGCATCGGAGGGTGGGGGCCGCCTGGCTGCACCCAGCGACACAGGCAAGATGAAAACGTGGCTTTCTCAGCCAGGGGTACTCTGAACTTGGAAATATGTGAGTTGATTTGGGGCTCCCCAGCCTGCTCGGAGTCATCCTCGTCAGGACAGCCTCAGAACAGTGATGCGGAACTGATATTATACCTTGGGGTGGGGGACAGGAGGGGGTCGCCTGTGGGGTCTGCCAGAAAACCTGCTGGCAGGGAGCTGGGGTCTCAGGGCCTCAGCCGTGTGGATCTGCCCCAGAGTGTCGCTATGGGTCTGGCTCGGTTCCTTGGCAGGGAGTGGGCCGTGGTCCCTTCAGCCTTCACCTTACCCGTGTGTTTGAGGTCATGACCTGAGCTCTAATTCTTCCTGGTCACACCATTGTCAACCTGCCACTGGCCCCAGGCAAGGCAAAGCCACTCCCTACCGTGTCTAGAGCCCCAGCCCCAGATGTCCTCTCTCCCCGTGGGACCCCATTTCTCCAGCGGCTTCCTCCGTGGGCAACAGCTTCTCTCAGCTTGCTCGTGTTCGGCACACCCTGCATCCAGCACACCCCTCCAGCTTCGTGACCCAGCCCGGGGGGCGGGGGCACCTGTGCATTTTCAGAGCTCCCATGTGACCTCCGCACGTCCCATGGCTTCATGCCCCACCAAGTGCTTTCATGGAAGGTATTTCGAGCGTGAAGCATCATCTGGTCCTCTGCAGAAGTAGCCAGAACACGGGCTTCCAGAGAAGGCTTTCAGTAACGCAAATGTCAGACTCTCCCTCACATCAGCCTTACAACAACTGAACTGGATTTGAAGGGCCAACTCTGGGTCTCTGGGTTGCGGAGGGCTGGCCCAGCCTCTCACAGATGGGGGGCCGTGCCCAGACACGGTCTGCAACGTTGGGTCTGTGCCTCACTCTTCCTCCCTGACTCTTCGTCCCCGTGCCATCTACGGCTGGTTTTGCTGCTGTCTTGTTTCCTTTGGGACAATTCGAGTTTTAAAAAAAATTCTCTGAGGTTAAAAAAGTGCAAGATAATAAAACCTTAGAAAAATAAGTACTTCTTTTATTTCTACTTCAAAATATACTATGTACATCTGGAGCTCTAAGAGAAAGTAGACCGGGAGAGGATTCCATCATAAAAATAAAATAAGGTTAAAAAATAACGACTGCCCGTTTCAGATCGGTCTCTAACCCAGCTGAAAGGGGCGTGAGCTGCCGGTCGTCTTGCTGTCTGACGCCATCCCTCTGTCGGTGACGTTGGCTGGGGCTGCCTCACGGGGATGCTGCGTCTAAGAGTTCCTGGAGCGTTCTGAGGACCTGCTGTGGCTGGCCAGCGGCCAGGTCCTGCATCTGCTCCTGAAGGCTCCTGGACAGCCGGCGCACCACCGTGCGGACGTTCCCGCTGAGCCCCGGCAGGACACCATTCCCGCTCACGCTGCTCAGGAAACCCCAGAGGACTGGCAGGACATGGCGCTCCACAGCCTGGGGCTTCTGGGGGTACACGGAGGCCACCAGTGCTGTTGGACAGAAAATGGGGACACTTACTTGAGGCAGGCACTCTCTCCCTCTCCTGCTGCCCTCTCTTGGGACACTGACTCTATCCCCCCAAAGGGCAGACAGCCCAGAAGGGCCAACTAGTCCATGAGACACACCAGCCAGGGCTCGGGACATGTTTACAGGCCCATGAAAATGGTTTGATTTCTTTTAAAATCAAAACAAAAAAATATGAAGATATTCAACCTCGTGTATATTCATGTTTATACCAATCAGGTATAAAATATAATTTTTAACTTTTTTCTTTTTTATGGAGGAATGAGTATGCAAAGGCAAAATTGCTCAGAGCCCAGGACGATCGCAATTGGTCCCTGCAGCCCCGGGGAGAGGAAAGAGGCCGACACCCCTCAACTGCAATCTAGTATAATTCTAATCCACATTCCCCCCTATATGAGCTCATACAAACAGAGAAAACCCATACCGGGGAGAAAAGTCAACACTCTCTCAAATGAAGCATTCTGAAAAGTAAAGCAGCCAGCAGGAGAGAAGACCAGTGTGGCCTCCCCAGTGTCTGGACGCCAAACCCCACGACAAGACCAGCAGTAATCCAGGAGGCGTGAACGTGCTTAACCATCAAGCTCTGCACAGACCCTCGCTTCAGTGATGAACCCCCCACATCTGGTTCTCCCAGACCCTCTACCTTCTTTAATCCCCAGAAAACCCACAAGCAGGCTACCCCTGACAGCAAGCCTTCCGTCACAGAGTAAATGCCAGGGTCAAAGCCACCTCAAGAGCCACCCCAAGTCACTTCACAGGGGCCCCTCCAGCCTTCAGCCGAGCCGCCTTCCCTGCGGGCGTCCCTGCTAACAATGCTTGCTCTGCACCTTCAGGGCAGTGCGCCTGTCCTCCTGCCAAAGGAGAAGTGCTGGTGAGAGCAAGCGACCTTTACATATTGATGGAGCAAAAAAAACTGGAAGGTTCCCCGGGCCAAGACACACCCAGAAAACTAACACTGCTGGGGTCCAGAGTCTGGGGCTCAGAGCTTTGCCGCGTGACTCCATTGTCCTCACAGCACCTCGAGAGGCAGGACACCAGTCCATCTCGCAGAGGAGGAAGCCAACATTCAGGGGTCAAGGAGCTCGCCCCAGACCACACCGCTAACGAGGGCAGAGGCCAAGCCTGCCTTGACTCCAAAGCTCACACTCTGCACCCTTTGCTGCCCCCAAGCCTCTAGGGGTTCTGCGGGTCAGAGGTTGGTGAGGAGTTTTATTTTTAGTGAAACCTCCAGTTTGTCCTTCCTTCACCAGCATAACATCATCTAACCCCCTAGGTGTTTCCCACATGGCCCCTCCGACTCCAGGGCCAGGCGGGGACAACAGGGGGCCAGAGAAGATGCGCTGCCTCCCCCCGCCGCCCCCCCGCAAAGCTTCCCCTGGAGCAGTGTCATTTCCCGAGGAGTGTGTATGCTGGCCTTCAGGCCACACCCTCGGGCTTCCTGCACCCCACACTGTGGGGTCTCCCTGGGGGCTCCCCGGTGTTACTGAACCCTCAGAAGTAAAGGTGGTCCTGTTTCCCGGGAAGGCAGGGCTGCACCCAGCGAGCCAACCCAGCTGTGTTGGCCGGTGAGCCGCTTCATAAAGTGGGGCAGAGGTGGGAGCTGGAAACGCTGAAGCTGGAGACAGGCCGAGAGGAGGGCACAGGTACCAGGAAAGCCACCAGGGCAGCCCCAGGGTGTGGCGGGTGGGGGTGGGAGGCTAGGAGGCACAGGGGAGAGGTCGGAGGGGGGGTGGCCAGAGGGAACAAAAGAAAACCAAGGATCCCGATTGGTCACCTATACTGAGCCACTGTAACTCAAGGCTTCCTAAGCCTCCGTGGGATCCCACCTGCAGACCAAGGTGAGAACTATCCCAGGAACCAGGCCCAGGCAGGGCTCCCCCGTGCCCACCAAAGGGTGAGGGGTTCACCTGCCCCCCCTCCCCGGCATGCTGCACTCCCACCTGAAATCTCTCCCTCCCAGCAGCCGGGCGATCAGCAGCAGGCCTGGGAAGCTCCCTCCCGCAGCCAGGCCCCCGTTCCCCAGGTCCGGGTCGGGTCTAGGAGGTAGAGGTCACCTGGCTGACAGGGGTGGGCCCCTCAAGCCAGCAGAGGTAGCGGTGGCCCTTCTGGGAGTAATCATGAGGAAGAAAACCCCATTAAATTGGAGCTTACGAGGCAGCTGAAGTAATTAGCAAGATTTACTCCTGTTAAGCTGTGCTATTATTAGTCCGCACCTTGTGTCAATGGAAATGTTCTTCTCTGCTCCTGGCTGACACCGACTTACCAGGAGAGCTATGTAGAAATGCTTGCCTTGGAGGTCTCTTGGAAACAGGTGGAAAATATTTAAAGTTAAATGGATAATCTAAAGTGAGGTACCCACCCACCTCTGGGGCCCATATATCACCTGTACATGGACAGGTAAGGGTTTCACCCAGAGAAGGTGGATTTTGAACCACAGAAAAGGGTTCCTTGTCTGGTGCCCAGGTGGTCTCCATTACGTAGCCCCTGGGCACCAAGAGCGTGACACTGTGGCTGTATTGTGGTCCCCAACCCTACTTTGTTTGCTCCACCTGCTTGGAGAAGGCCTGGCACCTGGATGGGAAGTAAGGGTCCACTTCAGGGACACTAGAAGGAGTGAACCAGGGCCCAGAGGCAAGGCCAAGGGTGGTGGAGGCTCAGAATGACACCCTCAGTCAGGCAACCTGTGCTGAGCACCCCCAATGTGGAGCGAGGCCGGCACAGGGTGAGACCTGCTCTTCGAGGCTCGGGAAAGTCGGGCGGGAGGGCTACACGGAGGCCGGTGCCACAACCAGGCAGGCTGGTGCCAGAACCAGGCAGGCCCGGCCCAGCTGGAGGAAAAAGGCCAGAGAAGGGATCGGCAGGCCATTAGCCACATGTGGGCAGGCGCAGAGGATGAGAGATCAGTCTGAAAGGGCGGCTGGCATGCTGGTGCCCGGGAGACTAAGGCAGAGGCCACTCAGGGAGACGCAGCATAGCACAGAGGCTCTGCAGCCAGGCTCCCGAGGACAAATCCTGGGTTTCTCATCAAAGGACCTTGGGCACTTAACATTTCTGAGTCGGGAGGGCCAGGCAGCGACAGGCCTTGTGGGCCGCTCCAGGGAGCCGGGGCACCAGCCTGAAGACAACCCACGCAAGGATTTACACATGGGGTAGCACCACCCGTCTGCATGTTAGGGGGAGGGACGCTCAGAGGTCTAGAGAACAGAGTCCTTATGCCTCCTTCCTGGATGGGACCTTCCTAAGAAGGGAGAGGAAGCTTCTGGCAAGCAGGAAAGATGAGAAAAACAAGAAACCTGCCCAAGACCAGAGTTGGCATGGGGCAAATGGGTCTCTCCACCACAAAGCCCGTGTCCTTGCCATGCTGCCAGCTCGAGGGCCACACGAGGTCTCAGCCCTGGAATGAAATCACTCGAGACTACAAACTCAGAGCAGACATCAGCTGACAGCAAGCTTTCCTCAGCCAAAGCTTGAACAAAGCCAAGCAGACTCAGGCCAGAGCCCCAGCTCCACGTAACACGGGTCCGCATGCCCAGCAAAGGGGTCAAGTAGGGTTGGCATCCAGGCTGTGCCCTGCTTGGCAGGCGTGCGTGCGCACGAAGGGACAGCGCTCATCTCACACGGGGCTGCTGCTGACCAAGCCCCCACCTGCGAGCCCGGGTCTACCCAGGAGAGCTGGGGTTTTTCCTGTTCGCACAAAGATGCCCTACGGGCTAGTGGAAGTCCTGTTTGCAAAGAAGAAATGCATCGTGGTTTCTTAAAGACTATTTTGTGTGTGTACCCACCTGCCTCATCTTGGTCAAAGCCAAAGATGATCTTTTGGTAATACGGGAATTATTTTTTAAAAGCAGATGAGCACAATGTCTGAAAGGTCTGTGAGGATTATGGGATTATTTGGGGGGCTAAGATCACGAGTGGTTCAGCTGCATGCCAGGAGGCTGACTGGAAGGCTGGGGCAAGGGGGCTTCGGGGATGCTCACCGGACAGACGTTCTACGACATCGAGCACCGCGCGGCCACTCAGGAAACGCACCCGCCCAGCAAACGCTTGTAGGAGGCAGAGCTTGTCTGCAAGAGAAGGAGGGTGTCAGTGGCCATGATGCTGTGGCCCGAGCGGTGGCACCCACTGTTCAGTGCCAGGTACCTGCAACATCCACACAGGGAAGGAGGCCCGCCGGGGAGCTGAATTAAATTCTCTGCGTCACCATGGGGTGTTTGGGGAAGAGTGGGTGGCCCGGTGTAGTTACACTGGCTCCCGACCACGTCTCACTTACTCCCACAGATCTGGTTCCTGTTGTCTGTCCTTCCTCAAAATTGTTGAGTTTGGGGCAAAAGAGGTTTGCCCACAGTCCTGGGCAAACCGGGATGGCTGGTCACCCTACCAGCGGCAGAAGCTTCCAGCTGGCTCTCTTTGGGTCAGAGGAGGGAATTCGCAGGGGGCGTGTACGAGCTCTCAATAGTTTATACATAAGCTCCCTGTGTGAGACTTGGGCCCAGACGGCATACTCGTAAAGACAGGAGAGTTTATCCTCCACATGCCCCCACCCATTCTTCAGGAGGGTTAGGGGAAAGAGGGATTTTTACCTTTTTTTTTTTTAATTGTCCCAGCACCCCGACACCCAGCCACACCTGGGCCCAGCCACACCTGGGCCCAGGAGCCAGCTCTCCCTGCTGCCCAGCCATGCTCAGGGTGGGGCCTGAGGACAGGGGGCTCCCCCATTTGGATGTTGAAGGAGTGTTTATTAGAAGGAACCACAGATGGTGAAATCACAGGCAACTAGGGTGGGGAATGTTTGGGGGAGAAAGAAGCCCTCTGGTATATTCTTCAGTTGTATTTCTAAAGCCAACTCTGGCAGGATTCCATAGATGCTGGATTTAGAAATGGCTGATTCTTCCCCATTCTGGCTGACGTCTCCTGGTTTCTCAGACTATTACACTTGAGGTCCTGCATTCCTCACAGAGACACACAAGGTGAGGAAAGTCTCCCTCTACCTGAGAAAGGCGTGCTCACATAGACAATACACACCCAGCTCCCAACGCTGCCCCAGCCGTCCCCCCATTACTCCATGGGAGGGAGTGCAAATAGCAAAACACACTTTCCAGGGATGTGGCCGAGGGGCCTGCTTGCACCTGTCATGGAGGTCTGTATGGCTGTTCCCATAGGTGCCCCCAGAAAGTGCATCCTGGGGTCTCAGGGGCTGACCGGCTCAAGGCCAAATTTCTCTTAGCAGGGGACAGAGACTAGAGACCCACCTGCATAAGTCTATCCAGGCAAGTTCCACCTTCTCCGCACCCCTCAAATACCTCCGCATCCCCCTGGATATGCAAAGCTTTGCTTTTCCCACCAGATGACAATTCTAGCTAAGAGCTCATCCCTTGCTCTCCTCCTGAGAGCTGTAAGGGATACAGAGGAGGAAACGGACACATACATCACACACAACGCTGGTGCTTGCAAAAGCGCCATCCGTAAGTTAGGCAACAGTCTTTAAAATAATTTGTTCTGGGAGATGAAAGAGAGGCCAGCCTCTAGAATATTGTAGTTAGCAAGAAGTGGTCTCAGGGTGTCTTGGTAAATCTGTAATTGTGTAAGAATAGGTTTTTATATCAATGTCACCTGCATTATTGTTTTCAGGTGCTTCTATTTGCCCCAACCTCCATCATTAGCCATGAGCTCACCTCCAAGGACAAGGACTTCTGCCTCCTTGCTCTCCCCAGTAACACTCAGTCCAGGACATTTTCTGGACACAGCTGGGCCTCCCCCTCCTGGTGGCTGACATGGCCTCCCAGAGCCAGAGAGAGGTGAAGAACTTGGGGGATACTTGCAAATGCACCTCCAGCAGACATCTGTGCCGGATCGTGCTCCCACGTGCCTGGCACACAGCAGGTGCTCCATAAATGCTCCAGGACGACAGGGAGTGTTAAAGCAGAGACATCGAGCGTGCCCAAGCTTGTTTATAAACCCCAGAGTCCACACCCCAAGTACCTGGCCTCTGTCCCTGTCTGCGTTTGTAGTGACGGTTCACCTTCCAGGTCACACCCAGGTTTAATGAGCGGCGGGAGAGTATACGGTGAGGGGTGTGGGCTCTGAGTCTCCTGGACTAAATCCTTGGCTCGACCACGTTTCTCTGTGTTGACACTGGACAGAACCTCCTGTACCTGATCAGGACTCTGTGAGCCACGGTATATCACGCAGCCACCAAAACTAGGTCCATTCATGGCAGGAAAAGTGGGAACGATCCATTTAAACAAAAATGCAAGCTACAGTCTAGGCAGGGGACAGAGCTGTTAAAAGTGACTCAAGTGTGTAATCATATGTAAATGCTTGTGCTCTGCTTTTGTTTAAAAGCACAATGCAAATTTGAATGTGTAATATCATCATGACTCAACACGAATAGGCACAGAAAAAAACCCTGAAATGGAAAGTGCCAAATGTTAATAATGGTCTCTTCCAGAAGTTGAGACTAAAAATGAGGGGCTTTCAAATTTTTCCTTTCCGATGCTTTGTATTTTCCATTTTCTCAATAATGAACAACCTCACTTTTACGTGGTGGAAAGTAAACTTTATATTTTTAAGCTAAGTAGGAAGGCTCCATGGTAGCATGAAACACTGGTTAAACGAAAGAAGCAAAGTCTAAATTGTATTTACACTGCAATCTTTAACCAGGGAATTGTGTACACATGTAGACAAGAAAGAGAAGAGAGATTTTTAAGCAGCTGGCACACTAGAGGGGCACCACGGATGAATTTCTAAATTCCCTGGGTGATTCCATGTTGATCATATGGTTTGTATAAGGTAATGAATTTGGAGTCAGCAGAGCAAAATAGCAAAAGGAGATCTGAAGCTGCCCATTTCCAAGCTTATCTGCTCTCTCCAGCACTGGCTGGCGGCTGCGCTAAATTAAGAGAACGCCTTTTGAGGCTCAGTCTGACCAGGAGGGGGTGGGCTGTCAGCAGCCTGAATTTTTTTATTTTAAGATTTTGTTTATTTATTTGAGAGAGAGAAAACAGAGAAAGCACGAGATGGGGGAGGGTCAGAGGGAGAAGCAGACTCCCTGCTGAGCAGGGAGACTGATGGGGACTCGATCGGGGGCACTCGATCCCAGGACTCCGGGATCATGACCTGAGCCGAAAGCAGTCGCTTAACCAACCGAGCCATTTGGGTGCCCCTGATGTTTTCATCAGTGAAGTTTCTTCTGTTGCTAACCTGGTAATAGGGCCCAAAGACAGAACCAGCCCATCTGCCCAGGAGTTGCCTTGATCCCCAGAATAGCTCCCCTGAAATCAGAAGATCTTGGTGCTGAGTAGAAAGGATGCCCCTCCAGGCTCCTTTCTGGAGAGGCCCCCAGGCAGGCTGTAACAAAGGGCAGAGGTCAGGGAGCAAGGTGCCCACATGTCTCCTTCCTCACCACCTCCCAAAAAGGGGACGTGGGCAGAAATTCCCCACCTGCTCTGAAAACCACCACACCACCTGCCCCATGCATCCTCGGGAAGACCAAGGAACTAGAAGAGAAGGGGTAGCTCATGAGTCAACTTATCACCGAATTCCAGAATCAAGAGGGACCCTAAGAGGTTGCCTAAGAAAGCCAACCTCCCAATTCAGCTGTGCCATCTGGACTTTGTGCCAGAAGACGGACTACCCCAGCTGCGTTCTCCATCCCCATGGCCCCGTTGAGCAGGGAACAAACCATAACATGCTGAGCCATTCCTCTGTGACTTTTCACATTGAAGTATTTCACAGCATTTCATGGTTCCTCTCCAGGCTGGAGCCCAGAATCCCTTGTGGGGGATGATGCTAGGCTTGGGAGAAAGCCCCCTCCGTTCCAAGAGCCCCAAGCCACTTCCAGGAGGGGCCTCAGGAAGCTGAGGGTGGACTGGAGCCACCAGGCCCCACCTGGGTGAAATGGGAAGGAAGATTTACACCCCTTCTCTTCTGCCACACCTGCCCCAATCTCTGCTTCTACCACCCGATCCCCTGGGACCGTGGGAAGTTTAGTGACTTGTATCCACTTTTCCTTCTGCTGGGGGCATCGTCAGCCATTTCGAAGAAGACCCTGTCCCAGGAGGAAAGGACAACTCTAGGCATCTTTCTAGAAGCTGCAACCTGACTCAAGTTGTGGTCAGATCACAAAAGCAGGCCAGCCGCAAGCCCCCTTTCCAGGGTGGCCAGCCCAGGTGGGTACAGCAGGGCCCCAGGTAGAGAAGGCCTGAGTCCTGTGACCATGCGAGACCCCAGGTTCTGCAGCCCAAAGCTCCAGAGCTCCAGCTCGCTCTAGAGGATAGCCCAGTGGCGGAAAGTGGAAACTCTAACACCCGGAGAGGGAGGGGTTAAAGGCGCCTCTCCCCCGACCATGGTGCTTAGCCTCTTCAAATAGCTAAAGCCTATTTTGCTTGGTGCAGGTTTTCCCAATAAATCCAGGGCCCGCAGTGATTTACCAAGAGCCTTGGTTATTGGCAACAGCAATCTCACTTACCCAGAGCAGCACCGAGAACTAGCCGTAATTTAAAGTTGGATTTATATTGTTTGTTCTACAGCAACAAACTCAGCAAATCATAAATTCCCTTGGAGATGAAGAGAGGAAATTGACAGTATTTATGAACTCGAAAGGCAGAGAAGGGCCTGACCAGGCCTTTGATTTGTAACTGAAACTGCTTCTGGAAGCTTCAGCCAAGGACACAGCTGCCGGCCAGCCCCAGAGAGCTGGGCTCCCGCAGGGGGTGGGCACTGGGAGGGGAGGGCTGCCTGGCGGTGTTTGCAGCCTCACCACGGGATGCTCTGTGGGTCCTAAAGGGAGGACGTGGCTCTGTGCTCATCGGGACGCAGAGCAACAAGGCCAGCACGGGCGGTTCTCAGATCCTGAGCTTCCTTACATCGTGGCGAGAGTGGTTAGTGAGAACTCAGGGCTCCCCTGGTCTGGACGTGACTGTCCTCATGCGCTACGTCCCGCACACGCCTGCACTTCGCTCTGTATCCTGGACATACCACATAGCATCTCTAAAGCATCTAAGAAAGGAATGAAGAGCAGGAGTGGCTGCGCCCAAAATCCCACCTATGATGTTGGAGAACCAAGGTGTGTGAGAGCGAAGCACGCGGGACAGGGGAGCTCTCGCCGTTCCTGATGTCTCTCCCGTAGCTCACTCCTTTTCATCCCACCCCAACCCTCACTCCCTACTCCTCACCCAGATTCCTCCCACCCTGAGCCCTGGCCCCAAACAGTCTTCCTCAGAGGCAACTCTCATCCGTTCCACGCTCAGAAGCCAACTCCTACACCAGGCGATCAAGGTGGCCTGTCCTGGTCCACCCGCCCGTCCACTTTTTCCTCTCCAGCAGGCTTGCTCTGCTGTCTCACCGCCATCCTGTCTGGTCCTCATACAAGCCACCCCCACTGCTATCATCCGTACAACTAGAAACTTGCTAGCGACGCTTCCAGCTTCTTTCTGGCAATCCAGACCTAGTTTTCCCTCAAGGCCCTGTTGGCTCAATCACTGCGGTACTGTGTGGCCCTGGGTGAGTCATTTCTGTCATATGTACTATGAGGAGGCAAGACTAGATCACCTACACATCTCCTCCACACGTCCCATCTAGGACACTCGGGTGGATGTGACATGGGAAGGCCTGCCAAACAGGTCCTGGGCTGCCCACCCCTGTCCTACGCAGCCTCCGGGAAAACATTTGGCCTGACAGCCCCCCAGGGCCGATCAGCGCTCTGCTGATTCCCAGCAGGAAGGGTGAGCCCACCCTAGAGCAGGCTCAGGGAGCAAACCTGCTCCCTACCGAGCCAAACAGGGCTGAGGCAGGAGACTCACCCAGATTCTCAATCATGGCATCCAGCGCGGTCACCGCGGTGGCGTAAATCCCCGAGTTCTTGGAGTTGAGGTTGTCTGCAACAGCAACGATGATGGAGAGCAGCATGGGGTGCAAGCTTTCTTTGAGGAGGGGGATCATCTTGGCAAGGGACTCCAGTGCCCACTGGTTCACTTTCTTGTTGGAATCCTGAAGCCTTGGGGTGAAAGCATCAAAGACCTATTGAGGGAACAGAAACCAAGAGCCCATGGGAACCCAGGCTGGGCAGGAAGCCCATGACCCAACCAACCAGCCTTGGCAGGGATTCCTCCTCCCTGACAGAGTCATTCAACCTATGCCAGAACATTCTCAGTGACGAGGAGCTTACCTCCTCAAAAGGGGAGGAGGGCAGGAGGGAAGAACAACCACAGATGGAGCACTCATGGCGTCAAAGCATCGAGAGCACCTCGTTAGGGTGCCCTGCACTCTCCTGGAATGATCTTAATCATGAGGCTTGTGGTCCCATCCTCAGTTTACCGTTCAAAACAAAGCAAACACTGAGGCAGAAAGAGTAATGATTTGCCCTGCATCACGCAGCTAGTAAGGAGCGTGGACGGACGCCCAGGTCTGCTGACTTCGAGCCTGTCTCAGCTACTCTGCTACAGAGCTTGACCATCAGCAGCCTCGATCCTGGACGAGGGGCATCTGCCCTGGCTTCCAGTCTGTGAAGGGCCTGTGCTTGCTCCTAACCCACCCATCCAAGCAGCCTGGCCCAGTCGCCCGGCCAACCACATACCCTGCCCTCCACATGTGCCCGGCTAAACCAGGAGCAGCCGTGAGCCATGGCATTCTCTACCTCTCCCTCCTCGCCATAAATCTGCTAAACGGATGAGAGATGCCCAGGACATCTCTGGGTGATCCCAAGGCGCCTGGCAGGAGGCAGTGCCTTTGCCCCCTCGGCTACTTCCAGGCAGTCTCACGGCGTTACCAAGGCAACGGGATAGCAGGTGCTTTTGGGGCTCCCTTTACCCTGAGGCATCTGGCACCATGTCCAACTCTGCCCTGAGTTTTCCAAACTGAAGTTGCACCCGCAGGAGAGAGGTGGGGCGGGGGGTAGGGCTGGGGCAGCGCTCACCTGGACCAGGTTGGCGGTGATAAGCTCCGGCGTGGCCTTACAGTGCTCCAGAAGCCTCCCCACGCCTTCCATCCGAGACTGATACTCCTTGGCCTCCAGCAGCCGCGTCAGGTCTCGCAGCCACTCCGCCCCCTCTAGGCCGCCGCGCACGGAGGAGCGCAGCCCCGCCGGCCGAGGCCCGTGGCAGCTGAGCCTGTGTGGAAGGACCTTCTGACCTGGGCAGCCCCAGATGATGGATGTGCCTCTTGTCCCATGCCCCGCCCGCAGACAGGCGAGACTGAGACAAGAGTGTCACCTGCAGCTTAGCCCACCCCCAACTTCTCCACCTGCTGCTTCAGGACACCGGCCCTGGAACTCCGGAAATCCCGTTTCCTCAGGGGACAATAAGGTTGCCTAGAGCCCCATCCTTTTGTCAGGGGACAGGGCTCTCTCTTCCTGCCTTTTTTTCTTTTTTCAGAAAACACGTGAAGAAGGAGGGGTTGGTATGGGAGTGAACGGTGGGAGTCCACAGAAGGATGACTGCACATTTAAGCTGAGAGCGAGGGAAGATCTTGCCAGGTGCCTTTATCCTGACCCCTGGTCGCCCTGGCCCTGCTCATACTTCTCCAGGGACCAGGGAAGTGTTAAGCCCTGTTCTCTTCCGCTGAGAGCACATGCCTATCGTAGCCTCTGGCCCAGTCCAGCCAGCACGAGAGCAGGACTCCTACGCCCCATGCGCAGCTCAGAACCTGGCTCTTTGAGCTTCATGCCCTACACGTAAGCCCCTGTGCCAGAGCCCAACATCATCCAGGCTGTCATTCATTCCTACAGTCCACGTGGTTTGCCCACTGAGTGCCAGGAGCTGTCGTGGGCACTGAGGACAGTAAGATGAGAGACACGTTCTTTGCCTTAAGGAGCTCACAGACCAATGCAGGCAGGTAAACCAAGGGGCTGACAGAGGACGGAAGAACAGAGAGCACAGAGTGTCAGAGAGAGCCTTGGGGGAAGGTGCTGGTGATGTGAGTCTTGCGGAACCTTGTAGAAGTAATAGGCATGTTCTAGGTGCTGTGGTACAGCATAAACAGAGCACAGGAGGAGACGGAACGTGGCAGGAGGGTGCTGGGCAGGAAGCATGAGCTGCTCTGGTCTGGCTGGCAGACCATGTGTGGCGAGAGCAGGAAGCTAGTCCTGAGCAAGTGGTGGGGGCTTCCCTGGCACCAGCTAACGAGTTCAGATGGGGTCCTCCCCGAACACCAGAGAAGAATTTTGAGTTTCAGGCACATCAGTGACCAGAGGGTTTCTGCTTGGTTTCTAGCTCCTCCCGGCACCCACTCTCCAGCCTCCCCGCCCATTTCCTCGCATCTGCCTTCGTCCCAGCTCTGCCTCTAAATTCACCCCAGGCCACCCTGATGGCAACAGGATGTGTGGCTCGAAGAGGGCAGAGAAACGCTGAGCTCAGGCAGACAGCCTGGCCAGCAACACGCCCCGCGTGGACTAGGGGCACTGCACCCACTCGGTAGGACTGCAGGAACCAACCTCTCCTGGCAAGTGCTTCTGATCCCAGGATTTGGTCTCCCTGAGATCTGGGTGGGGGAACACCTCTTACAAATTCACCCAGATCCAACTAGGTCTCCACCATAGCCCAGATCCACACAGTCTCCCGGAGCCACCCCTGGCCCAGGGCCAGCAGGCCACCTCCATCGGCAGCCTCGAACGTGGAGCCCCAGAGAGACAAGAGCAGCCATACCCATCCTCGCCGGGCAGCCCGTTCTCACACAGCACCAGACTCCTCGACACCTTGCGGCCCTTGGCAGATGGAAGTCCGTCACTATCTTCTATTCCCTTCAAAGAGGCACACAGACATGAGCCAAAGGGGTGGCCCTCTGGGGAACTGCTGGGCACTGGGGGCTAGACCATAGCGAGAGGAATAACCCCTCCCACCCGGCAGAGCTTCTGAGGGCACACCTGAGCATTCTAGACCACTAGTAGTCAGGGCAGGGGTCAAGATCCCCATTTAACAGGAGACGGTGTGGACGCCCAGGCTGGCTCAAGGCACACCGGCAGAGAGGGGCAGAGCCAGGTCCAAGCACAGGGGAAGGAAATCACATCTATCCCACCTGGCAGGAGTTGTGGGTGAAATGGAATCCCCTGACCGGCTCAGCTCTGACCTCCCCTGCGCCCCTCTACCCTACCCCACCTGCTCAGGCCCCCAGCTCACCCGCTGCTTAATAGCTGCCATGACCTTCCGTAGGTCGTGCGACGGGAGGCTCTGCTTCAGAAATGTGTCAAACTTCGTATTCGACATCAAGATGTTCACCATCTTGCGGCCATAAAACCTGCCACAGGAGAAAGACAGGGGTGAAGAAACAGCCATAGAAATGAATGCACCATGAATCTGCTTTACGAATGCACAGAAGTTTTCTAATTGTAATAAAAGAGTTTTTAATATTTTTTCTAATTAAGACAGTGATCACTAATTAAGACAGTTAAAAACTAGATTCATAAAGGAATAAACATCATCTGTAGCCCCGTTACCAAGAGAAAACCACTATTACATTTTCACATATTTTCTTGTAGTCTTTTTGACGCATATACATTTTTGTTGATCCCAGAATGTATACGCAACTTGCCTCTGGCTTTTTTCACTTCAATTAATTATTAATCATCTTCCCATGTCATCCTTTTTAGTGGATTCATAACATTCCATTGGATGACTATACCAAAACGTACTTAACTTCTTCGAGTACGGGGCATCTAGAAGTCTGAGGAAGGGTGTGGGGGGCAGTATGGGAAGAAGTGGTTAGCTCTACCTAGTGAACCATGGTGGGTGGGGGAGGAAATCAAAGAGGGCTTCAAAGAAGAGGTGACCCTTAGATTGGGACTCAAAAGAGGAGTAGGAGTTCACAAGTGGGATGGGATCAGGGAGTAAGGGGGTGGGGGGGTCATTCCCGGGTCTGTAATACAGTCTGGTGCATTAGCAGGTGTGTGGTTAGAAAAGAGCACACAGGGCCTGGATGCAAGATAGGAAAGGGAGAAGGTGTGACCCATTTTCTGGAAACATGAAGGAGCCAGGCTTTAACCTGAGGGCAATGGGAAGCTGCGGAATGACCAGGTTTGCACTTTGGTAAAAATGTCTCTGGCAACAGCGTGGAGGCACATCTCTGGGGGCAAGGCAGGGGGGCCAGGAGACCTGTTAAGAGGCCACCATGATAGTCCAGCCAAGAGACAACGAAGTCCTGAAACAAGGCTGTAGAGTAGGAGGAAGAAAGGGCGGTCAGACCAACGACCTGCTATGGAAGTGGAAACTGCGGGGCTGGGTAGCTGATCGGAGGCGGGGCAGGGAGCATCTACAGTCATAGTTGGCTCAGCCCAAGACTCCACTGATTATCAAATGCACCACTGATTTATTTGCCACTGAGGAAAAACAAAAACAGAAAGCACTGGCAATTCCCACTGCCTTCAATGACGTTGCGCCATGGGGAAGGCAACACTTATCTCAGGAACAGAGGTAATGTTACTGGCGGGTGGTGCCCTTCCTTCCTCAGGCTGGGCAAACTGCTTAGGGGTCGCCTGGTAAGGAAATGGGGAATTTTGGTCGTTCCTTCCATGACTGTTTGCATTAATATCTAATTTATGTCCATCACTCTAGTTCCATGCCTCTTCTCAGACACTAAAACTTTTCATTTCAATGCCGAATATAATACTGTAATATTTCTGAGACATCTTAGGGAGCAATTAAACTCTACAAGTCCCCACAGAGCATCCACAGTGGCTTCTTAAAATAAATATAAAAGGCTAACAAGCAAAGAAAGGCTCATAGTTTAGTTCCTACAATGCAAACTGTAATTCAAAGGTTTATGCTCTGAGCAATAATGACCAGGTTTGAGAATGTGCGGAGAGTGAAACCCAAGTCAAAACTGCTGCCTGGCCAGCAGCAGCTATGAGACGCCTCTGATTGTCAGATACTAAAATGTGGGGGAAATTGTGTGTCTTAGAATCGAAGTATGAAGGTCCGCATTTTGCATCTTCAATGACTCAGTAAATAATAGTGACTTTTAACAATAGAGGGAACACGGCCAGAGAAACAGGCTTGGGGAGAAGGCAATGGTTCATTGAAGGGAACCGTGCACCAAAGATGACAGTGGGACATCTGGCAGGGTGATGGGTCCTCCAGAGGCACTAGAGGTAAAGCACTGATGCTCCGAGAAGGGGTAGCCTGGAGGGAGACCCTACGAGGCATCAGGGTTGCTGTGGTTGGATCCACGGAAATGGTAACAGTACTCAGGGAAAGTTGTAGGAGGAGGACAAGAATGAAGACACTCCTGCGGCCATCTGTGTCCAGAGGGCAGGCAGGCGCAGAGGTGGTCACAGAGGAAGAGGGGAACGAGGGAATGTAGGGCCACGGACACTGGAAGCACAAGTGCTAAGAGGTAATGGAGTGTCGTCAACGCCGGCAACGTGAGAGATGTCAGAATGGAGGGGGACGTTCCAGCTGGAGAGACATTAGATCTCGTTGTCCATCCCCCTCCCAAAAACTAAAAACCAATCAACTAGAACATTCTAGATCCCCACCAATGTTCCTCATTTCAGAAAATGACACTATCATTTACCCAATTGTTCAGTTAAAAAACCCAAGCATCATCTTTGATTTCTCTTTGAAAGCCTCACCACCCACATCCTGTTGGCTCTGCCTTCAAAAGACACCCAATCCAGCTCTCCCCTCCCCTCTGCTAGCCTCCAGTACCTCTGGCGGTGACTGGGGAGTAGCCATCTGTCTGGTGTCCCTCCTCCATCCCGGCCCCCTCCCCTACTATCAATCCTCTAATGAGCACCCAGAAAGATATTTTTTAAAAAATCAAGAAGGCAGAGAGCCTTTAAAGACACACAAACTCTAGTAATCAGGGGGGGAAAGCACTGAGAAATAATAATGAGCTGGTACTGGTACCCATTAAATCAATAAAAATTAGAACTCCAGATACTGCAGGGTCGTGAGGAGGTAGGCACGGGCCCCGCAGAAGGAAGGTGGAGGGGGTGGCGTGCTCAAGAGCTCCCCATGCTGCGATGCTCGGGTGGCTTAGGTGGACACATGCCCCTGGCCACCGCCCTGCCCCCGGGGAATATTCCCAGACGTTCCAGGGAGCACCGGTGAGGCTGTCCCGTGGAGCACGGCTGCAGTGGGGAGGGCGCACCCTCGTCGGTACGAAAGCACAGAACGAGGGAGGACATGCCCAGTGGAGCAGCACCGGCTGTGGTGTGGTCTCCAGATGGGGCCGTAATGTCCCAGGAACTAAGGAGTGTGATTCACTGGATCCTAACCCTAGCTTTCCGAGACTTCATCAGGTTCTATCACTCTCCCGCTTAGCACGGCTGAATATCTCCTCACATGACTACGAAAGTACCTCCGGGGGCTTCTAGTCACACCCCAGCCAAAATCCTGCCTCCTGACCGTGGCCCGAGGGGCCCTGCCCCGCCCGGCCTCATCGCCTGTCCGCTCTGCCCCCATCACCAGGCCGCCACACAGCCCAGCCTTCCTCCTCCCGGAGCACCGAGCATACGCCCCTGGGAGGCGGGGGGGGGGGGGGGGGGGGGGGGGGGGGGG